>NW_020837965.1:9752471-9798898 GCF_003676395.1 Aethalodelphis obliquidens | reverse complement strand
ACAAAAAAAAAAAAAAAAAAAAAAAAAAAAAAAAAAAAAAAAAAAAAAAATACAGCAAGCAAAGTCTATTTTAATTGGACATTTCACATGAAAAGCTCAAGCACAGATTATTTCAGTCTCCCTTTTCTTTCCAGATGTCAGAAGATTGCTCAGAAGATGTCTTCCGAGTAACCACGTACCTGCCATTATCCACAGTCCACTGAAAACTGACAAGCAAAAATTCCCACCATAAATTTTCATGTGTCATGTTCATAACTGTGGTGACCCAACCTGAGAAAAAACACTTTACTTTCCTTCCTCAAAGAGAAGAAGGAAGAGGATGAATCAAGGTAAGGCATTCGGTCCTTCTTACAGTAAGTATAATGTATTATATGCCAATTTTTTTTTCTTATTTGTACTTTGTTTGAGACAAATTAATTAAGCCTGGTTAAGAGGACTTGGAATTCTTGAAAGATGGAAAGATTTTACTGCAAAGGTTAAGAGAAATTGGGTAAGATGGGATTTACGCATCTTTGGAATTGCTTTTAGAAAAGCTATAAATTCCCATTAGATCATCTACCCAGGTGGAGCAAGCCCTTGCTTTAATCATCCCAGTGAACCTTCTGTTCACCTGCTGAACGGGTCACTTCTGGGTTTTATATTTTAGACTTTGACAAAATACCAACAGGGAAGAAAATAAAGAGTTGACTTCTAGTCTCTCTTTTTGCTATCTAAAGGAAGCAGCCATGTTCTCTGATATGGTATTTATCTACCATAACCCTAATAGAAATTTAAATATCCTCTCTCTCCAGAGTTTAATAAATTTACTTCTGCCCAGAATGTTTTTCAGTATACACACGTGTATAATTAAAAAACACAATATATAAAAACAGAATTTATGAAATAGTCTTAATCTTGGACCAAAAGCAAAATGGTTTCTAATGTCTTAGTTTCATTCAATTGTAAGTAATTGAGATATTTAGCCCCTTCTTGTTTCCTGAGGGACAATATTCCACAGTTGTCATGAGGTTCACTTAGGTTATAATTTCTGATCTTTAATCTAAATGTGCTTTTTCTAGGTTTCTTTGTGATGCAGTGTTAAACTTTCTTAACAAATATATCCATTGTTTCTCTTTCTCTGTGATGTAATTCACCATCTTACACAGTTTCAGTAGTTACGCTTGCTTTTTCATGATAGTTTCCCTTTAGGATTATTTTCTTTAGTCCCTAAAATATCTACTCTTTAATTATGTTAATCTGAACTCATAAATCAAGTCTGTCAGGCCCTTTCATGTTTTTATTGTCCTTTTCCAAATTCCACTTCAATCTGTGTCTGAGTGCCCAAAATAGGGATTGAGCCAAAATTTCAAGATATTTTGATTTCATAAACAGTGCAATATTCAATGACCTACTGGAAATAAGAAGAAATGAATTTAGTTATTATTTGTTTTCAGAACAGAATCAAGAGTTAAAATATATGAGTTCAATTGATGAAACTAAAATAATATCAGTAAGATTAATAATAATAGCAATATAATAAAATGATAGAATTAAACATATGATGCTTTTAAACCTTATTATAAAGACCTGGTTTTGTCTCATGGGTTAAATACCATTTTGTCATTCCACATATTCTATTCAACAATATCTGTAAAGACCCTGGTATATACAAGTTCTTTACTTAAGGAGGAATGGTGACTTAAGAGGGAGAGGGTGGGAATTAATAATTATGAATTTCATACTACAAGCCACATAGTATTCTCTCTTAGGAGTTATATGCCTTATCTGAATACAGTCCTGGAAGGCAGCTATCATAGATGTTTACCAGTTGGGTAAATATGCTTCAGGAATAGTTCATAGTTTGCTCATCTAACTTAATTACCGTCAGAGCTAAGCTTTTGTTAAAACATAAACTAAGGCATATTAAAATTTTTAAGAGTTTATTTGAACAAAACTCAATTCGAATCTGGCAGCATCCAATCTAGCAGATAGAAAGGAGCTCTGAGGAACTGTGCAAAATGAAAGATGTTTAATGACAACAGGGAGTGGAAACAAGGAAGTTATTCTGGGCAAAAAAGTGTGTTGTTTATTGCAAGGCTACTTTTCCTTAAAGGATGACAGGGGACTATCAGGCAGATTACCTGACTTGTGCTGAGCAAGTGATTCCTGACTGGTTTAAGATTCCATTTCTGGGAGAGCCAAAACTGTAATTTAGTCTCCAATTGGTGACATGGGTCTTGGCATAAGAGACTCCATTTTGGGGCCTGCTGCCTTGATTTTTAATGTAACACAAAGAAAATTAAATTAGAGAGATGCAAATATTATTCAGCAATTACTCAACAAATAACAAGTGGAAGTATAAACTTTTTTTTAGAGAACAACCTTATTTTCTAGAAAGTTAATGTCTCTGTCCCAAGTAATAAACAATGAATGTATATCATTTTTCCCATAATATTTATTTATTTAACTTTATTTAGAACCAAAATAAATTGGCATAAATACCTCAACATTTTGATGTTTAATAACATCCCAGGTCTCTAACCTCTAGGTGCTTATAGCTAATTCCAGTTGTGAACACCAAAAATGTCTCCAGATGTTGCCAGATATCCTCTAGGGAACAAAATTGCACCAATTAAGTACCTGCTCTAAATGGAACGGAGGAAGGTACTGGTTGAATAATATCCCACCCAAATTCTTATTCACCAGGAACCTGTGAATGTGGACCTTATTTGGAAATAAGGTCCACATTCACCAGGAACCTGTGAATGTGGACCTTGTTTGGAAATAAGGCCTTTGCAGAGTAATCAAGTTAAGCTAAGATTATACTTAATTTAGGGCATTAGAGTGGGCCCTAAATCTAATGACTGATGCCTTTATAGGAGGAATGAGAGGGACTTCTGTAGGAGGAGATGCAGGGAAGAAAGCCGAGTGAAGGTGGAGGCAAAGATTGAACAATGCAGTTACAAGCCAAGGAGTGCTAAGGATTACCAGCAACCCCCAGAAGCAAGGAGAGAGGCAGTGAAGGATTCTTTCCCAGTGTACTCAGAGAGAACACAACCCTGCTGACAACTTATCTCCAACTTTAGCTTCCATAACTGTGCAATAATAAATTTCTGTTGTTTTAAGCCACCTAGTTTGTAATACTTTGTTTTGGCAGCCCTAGGAAATGAATCCAGAGTGTTATCATTGGATGATTATAAACAGGGAGACATCATCTGACCTCAGTTTTAACTTGATCACCCTGGATGCAGTAGCGATGATAGACAGTTTTGGGGTCTGTAGGCAGGGGGATATGGAATCAGGAATCCAATTAGAAGTCCAGTGCAACATTTAACAACAGACATGATGGCATGTTGAACCAGAGAGATAATAATGGAAATTGTGAGAAGGAGTTGGATCCTCCATATGTTTTTAATGTAAATTAACAGGATCTTCTGATGGATTGGATATGGAGTATGAAAGAAATAGAGCAGTTAAGAAAAGCTCCAACTTTAGACTGAGGACCCAGGAGACAGAAAAGAGGGTGAGTGGAGTGTGTAGAGCTGAGATCAGCAGTTTTGTCTGGGAAGTGTTAAGTGTGAGATGTTTATGAGATACCCAAGTGGAGCAATTGAGTAGGTAGTTTGATATATGAGTCAGGAGTTCAGTGAGAGATTCATGCTGGAGATAAATTTAGAAGTCATTGGCATATAAAAGGTATTTAAAGTAATAAGATTGGCTCAGAAAACTAAGGGAGTGTGTAGAGACAGATAAAGGAAGGTTTACCTCTAAGTTAAGAGGCCAGTAATAAAAGAAGGAATCAGCAAATGATGGTGAAAAGAACAACCAGTGAGATGCTATCCAATCAAGAGGGAGTGGATTTCCGGAAAACAGTTTTCTTTTGTTTATTTCTATTATATAAAACTTCTAATACAAATGTATTTTAATGAGAAAAGTATTAGAAGTTTTAAAATAAATTGTACTTTAGGAAGATATCAATTGTTATTTTTAACTTTATTTGGAGCAGGTCAAAATGCATTTGATAGTTACTTGGCAGAAAAACCTGAAAATGCCAGGACCTTGAATATGTATTTTGTTGGACTATGAATGGAAAGTTTCCTCTCAATTCAGTTAGTTTAGACGTGTGTCTGATATCTTTCTCAGCCTAGAAAGGATATCTCTGCATGATAAAAATAATACTAGATGATGATAACAAAGACTTCCTATGGCTAGATTTTCCCATTTGGGATAAGCACAGACTTTGGCTATCCAAAGTCTCTTTGTCTCTTTTTTTTATCCATCAAAAAAAAGAGAAAGAAAGAAAAGAGAAAGAATAAACAGTGAAGCATTTCAGTGGATATTTTGGATCTTTATATTCTGGGGATACTAGACCTAGATATTTGAATACATTTTTATGTAGAGATTGTAGAGAAAAAGCAAGTCTCCATTTGATCCCAAATTATGCTATAGGATCAGTCAGGTCCCAACAGGAAACAGATGAACCATGGGAATGGGATAAAACAAAGAGGGTTTATTTACAAAGTGGTTAATTTATAAAGGTGTAGTTATCAGGAAATCAGAAGGGATCGTGTAGTAATGCAAAGTTTATGTAAACAACGTGATATCACACCTAGGTCTAAAGGGATGAGAGAGGGATTAGTTAGCAGAACCTAAAAGGAGATAATTGTATTGTCAACACTTTTGAGAAGAGTAGTCACCATTGGTAGAGGAACATGGCCAGCTCGATGTAAACTCACAAGGAGGGATCTCAGGGGCTAAATATTCTGTCTTCACTTTCTTACTTTCCTCTATCACATGTTAGAGCATAAAGGACCTTTTCATATAATCCCTGCAAGTTAGTCTTCCAAGGAAGAGACCATAGTAGAGAAGGAAGGAAAGTGATTAGAAAGGGGCAAAATGAAGCTATCTGGCACAGGATACTAACTTTCAGTTAGTCTGTTTCATACCTCTGCTGAAAAAATAATTCATATTAGGTGTAGAGGCTCTCTATTGTCACTGTAAGTCAGGCTGTAATTAAGTTAATAAACTTCTCTGACCACTTAAAAATTGTCCTAATTGAGAACAAATTTAACTACCATCATATAAGAGCTAGTGTTCTTTATCTATCTAAGGCATATATAACATTACAAGTTTCTCTCGTGTGAATGAGATGAAACTACCAATGCTTAATAATGAAGCAATCTTATTAATATTTATGCTAATTCACTTTAAAAGAGAAGTGCCTCTAGAATGTTGGTTTTTTGTGTGTTTTTTTTTTTTTTTCAGTACGCAGGCCTCTCACTGTTGTGGCCTCTCCCGTTGCAGAGCACAGGCTCCGGACGCGCAGGCTCAGCGGCCATGGCTCACGGGCCCAGCCGCTCCGCGGCACGTGGGATCTTCCCAGACCGGGGCACGAACCCGTGTCCCCTGCATCGGCAGGTGGACTCTCAACCACTGCGCCACCAGGGAAGCCCCTAGAATGTTTATTTTTGAAAGGCAAATATTTCTTCTTTACAAATGCAAAGATGACAGCTGAATTCTGGGAGCACACAAATAATTGCAGGGAAATAACAGAGGCACATGTGACGGGTTGATGTGACATTTCTGAGAAACATCACTTACATTGAAATTTCACTGTTGTACCTCCAGCTCAAGGTTCAATAACCCAAGAGCAAGCAGTGCTGGAGCTCCTATTTTTATACTGCTCTCACACTACCAACCACCTCCATCCATTTAAGTTTCACTGTCAGGAAAACAGAAAAGTCAACATTCACTTTTAAGGATCATGGCATTTTATTAATACTCCTTAGAGCATTCAAAATCCATGGCGTTTTAAAAAGTACTGTCATAGCTTTCCAGACTAGTCACTTTCAGTGCTTCAGATGTCCAGAACATTCCATTTAAAAGGCCCATGTGAACAATGATGGCCATATTGGTAACCCTTCTTTCTGAGGTTCATCTCCACGAGTGTGGAATCCATTATTCATGCTGATGACACCGTAATAACATGCTGCATGATTTTATACTGAGTGAGCAATCCAGCAGCCTAGACTAAGAAAAAGGAATTAAAATTAAAGGTTAATGCCATTTTTTATAGTAGGTTGGCTCTTTTAAAACAGATGCACAGAAAGGTGGCCTCTAAGGTCAGCTATATTTATTAGGTATGGAGACATCAGAAAGTACTCCTCACAATGTCAAGGTGGTACCCATCTTCCAAGGAAGAAGAGTTGCATGGGGTCTGCATGGCAGCTGGCCTTTCCCATTGGAGCTGCCAGACTGCATGAGTTCTAATGATTTACACTTTAGATACAATTTCATCTTGGATAGGAAGTCAAATTTTAACAGTGTGGTAAAAATATGATAGTAAAATAAAAATGGAGCTCCATTAATGAACAATGCAAATTTCTAAGCAAATGTAAGGTTAGTCACTTCTGTAAAAAGTCTCCAAACTGGTTTCAAGTGAAAGTGTGCGCTTCTATTATTGTTATTAAGAACCAAAGAAATTAATTACCTCTTAGAAATAACCTAGTGGTGTAAAGCAGTACAAGCTGCCCTTATATGAATCAGGAAATGATATCTCTTCTGGTCCATTCAGATTGTTGGCTTCTTTTGATACTATAATATCCATACTTTAAGGTTAAAAAGTAGTAAAGGTGGTATTTGCATATCAACAACTAATCTACCAGAAATTGATGGAGCCATAAGATCTTGTAATATCCAATATACATATTTGGTACAATAAAGGGGAGAAACCCTAAATTGTAATGTTGATTCTCCAAATTTAGTGCCTTTTTCAGAATAAAAAAAAAAAACAACTGTAATATTTGTAAGAGCCTGACAAAATTAGATTGCCACATATGTGAAAAAAATAGTTGCATGCAACAATTTTATTGACTTATAGGTATAATATATTTGTTGGTGGGCATAGTCCATTGATTTGTTTGTGCTTTGGATGTTTGTTAAGATAATGAATGGTTTCCATATGAACTAAAAAACTATGTAAAAGATATTGGTTTGCCAGCGAATCAATATTAAGAGAAATATATTGGTCGTGGCTACATTTCCACATTGGTTTAATACATTATCTTGGAACATACTCTGTGTGTGCATGCAACATGCTTATTTCTTTATGAAGTTCATGCTTAAATAAGTGTAATTGTTAGGAACCTTCCATTTCAAAGGCCAGAAACTTGAAATTGAGTTGACTTAGGAGGTTAAATTGCTATCATCATCAGAATATAAACGTGATAAATAAACTTGTGAGAAATCTTATCACAACTATTCAGATGTCTGTAAATTTTATTTCAACACTCAGCATTTGCACAGATTGCAGAAGGCAAAAGAGAGAATTCATCATTTATTAAAACAAATTTCAGGAAGTAAAAATTATTAACATATGAACAAAAAGCAGTACAAATATATATTCAGATCTAATCTACCTAGCAGCAGCATGGAGTAATGAGATGAAGAAAGCCATCTTGGATTTAGGAAGCAAAGACTTGGTTTTCAGTCTTATTACCAACACAGTCATGAGTTCTGTCTTCTTTATTGTCATTTACTTAAAGCCATTTCACCTCATTCTCAGTATTAAGATGGTCATTGCTACCTGTCTACACACAGAGCCACTGAAAGGATCAACACTTGCAGAGGAGGTCTGTAAAACTCATGTTCCATATGAAAATTAAATGTTGGTTATGGTACACAGTTCTGACACAAGATTGAATGGGTTCATGGTCCAGATCTGTAACTTACTAGGTGTTTCATTATTTTTAATTTTTATATAGCCTATTGATGTATAATTCACAAACCCTAAAATTCACAGTTTTAAAATGTGCAATTCAGGTGTTTCTTTTAGTATATCCACAGAGTTCTGCAACCATCATCATTATCTAATTTGAGAATATTTCATAACCCCAAAAGAAATCCTGTGTCCATTAACAGCTACTCTCCATCCCTCCCCACCCAAAGACCCTAGAACAAGAATGTGCTATCTATCTCCATGGGTTTTCTTATTGTAGTCATTTCATAACCATACAATATGTGGTCTTTTGTGACTGGCTTTTGTCGTTCAGCAGAATGTTTTCAAAGTTAATTCATGTTGTAGCATGTTTCAGTAAGTCATTCCTTCTTCATTTCCAAATAACACCCAACTATATGGATATACTAAATTCTGGTTATCTATTTACATTTGATAGATATTTGAACTGCTTCCAGTTCTTGGCTACTATGAATAATACTGCTATAGATATTCATATGTGCATGTTTTTGCATGAACATATGTTTTATTTCTATTGGTAATATACATAGGAGTGGAATTGCTGGGTCATATGGAAACTCCATGTATAAAATTTTTAAGGAACTGCCAAAATGTTCCAAAGTTTCTGTACCATTTTAAAATTCCACCATCAATGTATGAGGGTTCAAATTTCTCCACAACACATGTTATTGTCTTTCTCATTTATTTTAGCCATTCTAGTGAATGTGAAGTGATTTTGATTTTCATTTCCCTAGTGACTATTTGAGCATATTTTTATGTTTTTATGTTCTTATAGACCAGTTCTATATCTCCTTTGGAGAGAGGGCTATTCAAATCCTTTTGAGCATATTTTTATGTTTTTATGTTCTTATAGACCAGTTCTATATCTCCTTTGGAGAGAGGGCTATTCAAATCCTTTGTCCAGTTTTTAATTGGGTTATTTGTCATTTTGTTGTGTAGTTGTAAGAGTTCTTTATATTCTGGATATAAGTCCCTTGTCAGATTTATGATTTGCAAATATTTTCACTTATTTTCTGGGTTGTATTTTCACTTTGTTGCTGGTATGCTTTGGAGCACAAAACAGTTTAATTTTGAAGAAGTCCAACTTATTTAATTTTTTCTTTGTTTTGTTGTATAATATTTAAGAAATCAATGCCTAATCCAAGGTCACAAAAATTATTTTTATTTTTTCTAAGAGTTTTAGGTCTATAATCCATTTTGAGCTAATTTTTGTATCTGAAATGTGGTAAGGGTCCAACTTTATTTTTATGTGGATATCCACTTGTCCCAGCACCATTTTTTTGTGTGTGTGTGGTACACGGGCCTCTCACTGTTGTGGCCTCTCCCATTGTGGAGCACAGGCTCCGGACGTGCAGGCTCAGTGGCCATGGCTCACGGGCCTAGCCGCTCTGCGACATGTGGGATCTTCCCAGACTGGGGCACGAACCTGTGTCCCCTGCATCGGCAGGTGGACTCTCAACCACTGCACCACCAGGGAAGGCCCCAGCACCATTTTTTGAAAACACTATTCTTACCTAATTGCAATGTCATGGTACCTTTGTCTAAAATCAAGTAACCTTAAATTTTTCCATGATTTCTTTCTGGACTCTCAGTTCTATTCTTTTGATCTATATGTCTGTACTTGCAACTGTACCACTCTGTCTTATTTACTGTATCTTTGAGTAAGCTATGAAATTGGGAAATGTGAATGTTCCAACTTAGTTCTTCTTTTTCAAGACTTTTTGGCTAATCTGCATCCTTTCATTTCCATGTATACTTTAGTATCAGTTTGTTAAAAAGGACAACTGAGATTTTGATTTTTTTTTATTTTTGTATAGTCAGTGCTTTTCAATTATGCTTGCTCACAGTAAGCATTCTCAAAGTAATAATTAAATAAATTAATGTACAAGTACACCAAATTCTGATCTAGTATAAGCCCAAATGATAAGTAATATTCCTTAAAACAGTATAATAGTTTTTGAGGATAAAATAATGCATCCTTCTCAAGAATTCTTTCTTTGATTTTATTTATTTGATTTTATTTTTTATTTCTGTTTGCCATGTTACTTGGACTTCTGTGCACACAAAGAAAACATGATGATTTCTATATGTGAGATTCTCAAAATATCTGATTTACTGTGACTTTATAAAAGAATGTATTCAAATTACTTAAAGACAATTTATTGGGTGTGTTTGGAGATTTCTCATGGAGATGAGGACAGAGATGTGGTAGCACCTCATAATAGACTGAACTGCACACTGGAAAGCCATCTGAACCCATATTCCTACTCTGTCCATCTCTCTAAATCTATGGTTTCTTTACTCTGCTTCTCCTGGGAGTGAAGAGGGCTACATGACTTTCCATGATTTCTTGATTCAACCTCTTAACAGAAATTAATGAGAACCTCAGTATCCAAATTCCAATTTTTTTGTGCAAAAAACAAACATGGTCCAATTTTGATTGGCCACTTCAGTCATCCTCCCCTTAGCCATTCAGTTGTGGCCAGAGATCTCCAAGTTTACATAACATAAACATAGTTGCCATGTTCAGGAAACAAGATATATATGGCTTGAATTGCACCCCAAAAGAAATTGCAATGTCTATGCCTGTGAATGTATGAAAGGGAAAGGAGAAAGAAAAAAAAACTAAGAAATATTAAAATAAAGACTATCTTAGTAAAAAAAAAATTGATGGTGGAGAATGTGGATATTTAAGCAGGGAAAACAGTATATATATTATGTGTGTGTGTATATATATATATATATATATACATATATATATATATATAATTGGAGGTTATCATTTGTTCTCCCAAACTTATGGAGAAAGGTATCTACTGAACAAGTTTTAAGTTGAAGGTCCTGAATTTAGTAATTTCAGAATTCAAATGTAAGTTCTTGTACTTATTTCTTGTGTGTCACATTTGATGTTAATTTCTCTATCAGTTTCATTATTTGTAATATTGGCACAATATTAATATCAAGTGCTAGTTGATAAAGACTGAATGAGAACATGTAAATAGCATCTATAAGTTTATTATAAATAGTATTATATTATAAAGACAGTATTAAAATAATCATAATTATTTTAGGATCAGAGCATTTGCCCTCTCATATATTTGGATGTTTAGAGAAATAGTGCTGGGTTGAGCTAGTCTGATGTTTGGGGCCTCAGGGTTTATGTTGCAGTTCTTACAATAAGTAGCTCTGTGGTTTTGGCAAGTCGTGCCATCTTCCCTCAAGTTGACCCATCTGGAAAGAGTAGCTTGATTTAAATTCCTTGAACGATCTCTGGTGTGAGTCCATCTTATTGACATAAACATGAGAGTCCTTGATGATGAAAATCATAACAGCAAAACACAGTTGGTCTGCTCATGACACCATCAAATACAACTTTGCTTCTTTAAAGCAGAGAGAGGACATGGGACATTTACAGGAGAGAACCCTTCTTTTAGCAGAACATATCCTGTAAGTAAATTAAATCATTCTTGTAGCACAAAGGCAGCCTCAAGCAACTACAAACAGGAGAACCAAGCACTGTTTTCAAATGACATCATATATACTCTGACCTGCTTTCACTTTAAGTGATTTTCAGTGTATGCAAGCAAAGTGTGTAGCTTATTTATTATAAAGCTAAAAGTCCATAAAAGTCCTTCAAATGTTTCAATAAATGTATGAAAAGCTATTTTTCAAAAGGAAAGCCAACTAGAAATTTATTTTTCTTATGGCTTGAAATATGCTTAAATCAAATTTGATTCCATGATCTTCTTACACTCTACAGATACTGTAGTTTTTCTTGACACTTTGATTATTTTATAGAAATATATTCATTTGACTGGATAAATAACTAGAGTTGGGGAGAAATAAGTCTAATTTTAAAAGGAATATAAATTTGGAGGTATCACCCCACTCTCCCTAAATTCAAATGAAGTTAATTTAAGGCACATGTAGTCTGTCATGTTCAGAAGATATATTATAATTAATAAAATATTCATTATACTGGGAAGCCAATTACTTTCCTCTAAGGACATGCCATTGGGTTTATCTGAAGTAACAGAAATGCTCAGAGTTAATTGAGTTTGTCTTATGCTAACAAGAAATTGTGTCATAGTACAGAAAGATTTTAGAATACTCAGAGGTCAATCTGTACCATGAAAAAAATATCTGCACATAAATGTTTTATGAGGGATTGCCATAGAATAACATATGAAAAAAAACATAATCTGTGCTTAGTCTTCTAATTGGATTTTTTTAAAGTTCTGCATTTTAATTAGGATGGTTTCAGCTGTAGATAACAGAGAAATGGATACAAGCTTTACGAGTACAAGATAATTTAGTGATACTTATATTGGAAGTTCAGAGGTGGCTCAAGCCTAGTTTTTGGCTTAATCTAGTGGCCTTTGATCTCCTCTGTGATTGCAAAATTAAGGCAGCATGTTCTGGCTTCTCTACTGCATACTTGGTCATTCAAGGGAAGAGAGAGTTTCTCTTTTGATGGTCTTCTTGTAAGGGCAAAAAAAAAAAATGTCTTTCCCAAAGTTCCATAATAAAACATAATAAAAATTTTCTGTCTTTGCTTGAATTAGGTCGTATTACTATTTTTGAACCAGACCCTGCAATAAAATTTTAAAAATCAAGAGGTGGTTATTTTAGACATTAATTCCTGAAAAAAAAATCATTATGGCATAGCATTATAGGGGAGAAGTACCTTCAAAGTATTCTGACCCCTAGAGAGGTCAGGGTCAATATCTCCATAGCACAAGGTCTAAATATTTATACGTGTATGGGAGTGCTGTATGCCTGAATAAAATTAGGAAAAGTTTAGGAATGGGAAAGTGGAAATTTTGCGGGGGAGGACACCAACAATGTCCACCATAAACAAATGGTGTGGAAAGATTTGATAAGATAGAGGCACACCAAACTCTAAAGGCTTTGCTCTGTATAACAGCAATAAAGATAAAAATATATTTTACCAAAAAATTCCAAACACCAAATTCCATATCTTCTGTATGCCACTTAACCACTGTATATAAAGAAGAGTCCATCTGATGGCTCTAGAACAATTGACCTTTTCAAATAATCAAACTACAACTTGTCCCTACCTTATATGACCCTGTCTAGGTATAAACTAAGAGCTAAAGTTACTCTTCTAGTCAAGCCCTTACCCTTACTTCCCTTCACACATGTCATGTTTTTTATACTCTTGCCTCTGTGTTCATGTTATGCCATATCCTCCATATACCTCTCTGCCTATGTAAATTCTAACCATATGTCAACTAGTCTTTGGCATGAAGACTTTTATATCTATATTACTGATCATTGACAGGTGTCCTTTCTGATCTGCAAAGGCAAGTAGAGTCTAAACTATTACTTCCAAAATACATTTATTCAAAAATATTTGTTGTATTAACTGGCAGACACTCTTTTGGATGCCCAGGATAGAGACACAAATTTTCAAAAGGATTTTCTGATATATGTGTAGGTATATTCATGTTTGTATGCTTATATCCTTCTCATATTTCTCAGGTAAGTTTCTCAATTTTCTTGAGTGTTAGAGCTATTTTATAGATTTGTTTCCATTCGCACAATTTACTATTGATTTTGCCCTAAGAGAAAAGATACTCAGCAACAAGGTAGGAAGCATGAAAAAAATGTTGCAGCTTGATTTTCATGTTTCCATGGCACTGGGAAGGAGAAAAGATGTTATTGAATTACTATGGCCAAGGTAGGACAGTTTCCAGTAATTATGAGAGCTTAGTATGCATTTTAGGAAACTAGAAGCCCTGGTCTTTATAAAATGTTGCCTTAATTTAGACAAGTTGTTGCTGAAAGTGTAAAATTTATTTTGTTTGGTACTCTTTTGTCAGTACCATAAATTTCTGGTGTCTAATTTCATGGTTTTTGGTTAAAGTTGGTGTTTGCCCTTGAATTAACATATCTAATTAACTTCCCTCCCTCCCTGCTATACTGATGTTACCTGTACCAGGAAGCTCTGAATGTTACATATAAACAAGGATAACATGGCTGCCACCCAAATATGTGTATGTTCACACACACAGACACACACACGCACACATATATACACACACAGGTTCTGAACAAACTGTAGGTTACCAATCAACCTGAATTAAAAACTTCAATTTTTCAGAATCTCAGAAGGTTAAAATTATGACTTTGTTTTTTGGTGCTGATCACATATGTTTACTGACCTTAGTACGATCCTTGTAATTAATTGACATCAATTCAAAGATAGCTCATTGAGTCACAAGTTTCCCATATAGAAGACCACTTTGCTTTCTTTCATCTAGTCCCACCAGCTTCATAAACCATGCTTTTTCATGTTTTATGCTTGAACCCATGAACTTTGGGAAATTGAAAATTCATTTTTGGTATCCCAGTGATACAATATTTATACACAGTGTAAATAATCTATGCCTTTTAAGAATAATTTGGAATATTACAACTGAAACTTTTTCAGCTGCAGCTTAAAGCTGAAATATTTAGGAAAAATGTGACCACTCTAAGGGAAATTTGGATTTTTTAAATCATTTCCAAAACATGTGGTGAGCTGGTGTTATATTGGAAATGAATTTAATCTAAACATGCTATGGTTTATGAACACTGTCAAAGCCAAACACAGCATAATGAAACTTCATTTTAATGTACTCCCATTTAATATTTTCTAACATTTACCATTTGTTTATGAGATTTATATAGCACCCATTATCCAAATAGCTCAAGACATTGTTCAAAGAATATTAAACCAAGACCCTTCATATAAAACTCCTGGAAAAAAAAATAGGGCAATGGAAGAAAAACCTTGAGAAACCACGTGCACAGAAAGGAAATCTCAGCCAGAACCTGTGAGGCAATTTGTCTCCATAAAATGCTTTTTTGTACTATATCTCTGAACAATGATGTTTCACTCTAACTGGATTATGAACTTTAAGTAGCTCTGATTCACTTTGAGTTCTTAGATAAAGTCCGTTGATTTCAAGTGCATTTGTAAAAAAATCACTTGTGACATTAGAAAGAAAATGTGGCATCTAAAACCTGGAGATTCTTAATTTTTTAAGTCATATTTAAAACTACTTTTAAGGATGAGTTTTAATACTTGGAACCAGTTCTTAAGCTGTAATGTCTTAAATTTACGTGGGTGATGTTTTCATTCTTTGAGGATACACACAAAGGAAACAACAGCAACTAAATATTCTTAATGGCACTCAGCACAGTTTCACTTATATTCTCCCACTATATGGGTATTCACCTATTGATATAAAAACATATCGTTTTAGAAAAGGGTAAAATTTTAGGCTTTAGTACAACTCCTTCATTTTGAAAATGAACATATTGAGACCCAGAGATTCTGATAATTTGTCCAAGGTCACTGTCTCAGTTTCTTACAGAGCTGGAGCTAGATTGATTCCTAGTTTAATCATTCTTCTTCTTTAGAACTGTGCTTTTTATAAATTGATCTGATTTTGGTAATAGCATTTCCAAGCGACTGAGGGTGGAAGTATTTCTTGAGCTCATATTGTTTATCGAAACTTGACCATCTCAGTTTTCCAAGTCTCACTCATTGTGCTAAGCTTTGCCTTTCAATGTGGGCCATAATGTGACCAGCCTTATTTGCCATACTTTCCTGATGCTGTTGTACAGAGGACTGGATAGGAAGACTTAAATTTCATGTGGTTTGTCTTTTTTCCTTTGAACAGGAATTCACCTATGATGTCTTAGAGAAGAAGCAGCATAAGTCAATGCCTACCACTCACTGATAGAGATGTTTTTCACACCTCTGTGCTCTGCCATGGACCTTGGCAATTAATTATCCAATCCAACCATTGTATTTTACTGCAGAGGACCAGAGATGTTAAGTGTCTTTCTCAAGGTGACAGTCCTTGTTAACAAGCACTCTTGAATCTCTAGTATTTTTTGTGTTTTTCACCTGGAAAATACTTTCGAAATTAGGTAAGAAAATGGACTGGAAATCTGGTCTCTCCGACACCAGAGCTTAACTCTGTGACTTAACTGTTTGATCTCGATCTGGTTAATTAAGCACATTAAGGTTCAGTTAATACATCTGTAAAATTGAAATTATAGTAATACCTATCTAATAGAGTATGGTGAAGATTTATTGATAGCATTTTCATGAGGCTAATTTTCATGATTCTGCGGCAGTTCCATCAGTTAACACACACACACGCACACACACACACACACACACACACACACACACACACATACACCTTTAATTAATACCATTGTATCATTCTCCACTCTCCTAGCCACAGCAATATTTCCAGGGAATTATTGCAAAAACTTCAGGTAAAATCATTTGAGAGAGAAAATTCTAGTGTTATACTAATTGAACATGTTCTGCCCCAAATCTTCAAATCCATTGTTTTTATTTTTTTTCTTAGATTTATGTTTTCTTTTTTTTTTTTTTTTAGATGTATATTTTCAAGTCTTCCTCATCCAGCTGCATTACAGCCTTAAGGACAAAATTGATCAGGTGGGAAGTACACTAAGATAGCTAACATAGTCACTATTTTGGTAACTGAAATGAAAAACCAAAAATAGAACTGCTGTACATGCTCTGGTAGAGGAATAATATGTGGAAAGTAGCAAGTATAATCAATCCCAAATAGAAGATAATCCCAAAGTCTTTCCTGGTCTCTATGATGCAATACAAAATAATTCCATATGGTTAAGATTATATTTTTCTTTTGTTCATTTATTTTGAGCATAAATTACACATTTGCTTTCCTTATTTTGTTGTCTTTATCTCGAGATGGGACATTTTGTTCTTATTTCAGCCCTCACTTCTAAATCATTTAACTAGGAACAACTGAAGTGTTCAGGCCAGTTAAATTTCTCCCAGATTCCAATTCATTTTCAGGAAATACATAAATGGCTGCTGTTAATACATTGACATAAGAATATAAAGAAATTTTAGTTGTCTCTCTATACCTGTTGCTTCCTAGTTCATGTAAATGTTACTGAATCTTTTTAAAAAAATCCTGCTGCCTGTCACTCTGGCAGGAAGTTTATGATGTTGGGACACTGGTCTCACAGAGTTATGAGCAGCACATCATTAATTGTGGGTGCTTTGATTTCACTTGCTTAATCACTGGAATTTGCCTGTTCTGGGTATGGGATACCCAACCACCCAGCCTCTGTTACCTTGACATGATGCAATGATGATGTGGACCTTGACCCACTTTTACTCTTTGACCCTTAACCTGGTCTCATGGTTCTCAAGGGTCTATTCCTCCCAGAGCCCTGTCTTTTTCCCTTGAATTTAATCTTTTCCCACTGCACGTTACCAAGACTCTTTACCTCTGGGTAAAGTGACATGCTTTATGCTTTGTGACAATCTTGCCGTAATTTTGCTAATCAACAAATGACAGACCAGAAAATGGGCAATGACTCCCCTTTTGTGGGGGAGAGTGAGCAGTTGCTTTTTCTATCTTCTTTATCACTCCCTTGCTCAAACTAGCACCCACTCAGTGTCTCTGGCTAGCACATTGATATAGTGTTACAGCATTTGAAAATGTCCACTTAAAGACTAGGGTGGTCAGCCATAGGCATTGAAGGAGTGTAGTAATTCCTCCACAAATTACCAGCTTTATGCCAATCAAATTAAACATTCCAGCATGGAATGTCCATGAGTTTACTAATAAAGTATAAGCATTTATGAGGATAAATGCTTTGACTTTATGCATAACATTTTGAAGAGAAGAAGACTGGCCATGTCAAAATTATGGAGATAGGCAAGTGACCTATTTCCCATCTCCTCTTTCTTTACCCTCTGAAAGGACCCCTTTCTTCCTGTCTCACCCACTTACTCTCTTGTTTGTCAGTACTGTACTATCAAAGTGTGGATGACTCCAAAGTTATTAACTTTTAATATTAGTTGTAACATTTCCAATATTAATTGTTATAGATTGGTTAACTGATTTAAATTTATTATTAATTACATTTAGTTTTATATCCCATATTCCAATTAGAATGATGGCTTTTATTATTAGAGCTGCCTGGGAGTTTCATTATTTTTTTCCTCCAAGAATTGCTGAGTAGAAGAGCAAGTGCCAACCTGCTAACAAGTTCTGGAAGAAGTACTGGGAAGCTCTAGCCTCTTGTCCTATACCCCTACCCAAAGCCCTTTATTGGAGCAAAGAAACTGAAAACCTAGTCATAACTTTCCTGATGGGCAGCAATAAGGTATATTGTAATTATGTAGGTTAAACATGAGGGTTGGAAAATTATTAATATTATTTGAAAAGTAAATGTAAGGTTAATTATCATAAATGCCAGTCACATATCACTAATTTCTAGTTATTATGCAGATGAATATATATCAAAATTAGAACATGATGTTAAATGTGTGTGTGGAGAGAGAGAATGAGAGAGAGAGAGTTTTACTTATACCATTAAACTCTATTTGTTAATTTTGAGTCTTACAGAATCATTAGGAACTCACACTTTTCAAAAACAAAGAACAGAGGAAACAGCTGGATTATTCTCCTAGTAATAAGGACAATGTGTAATGATTAAAAGTTTACTTAAGGGACTTCCCTGGTAGCAGAGTGGTTAAGAATCCACCTGCCAATGCAAGTGACACGGGTTTGATCCCTAGTCTGGGAATATCCCACAGGCCACAGAGCAACTAAGCCCGTGTGCCACAACTACTGAGCCTGCACTCTAGGGCTCATGAGCCACAACTGCTGAGCCCACGTGCCGCAACTACTGAAGCCCGCGTCTAGAGCCTGTGCACCGCAAAGAAGAGTAGCCCCGGCTCGCCATGCCACAACTAGAGAAAGCCCACGCACAACAACGAAGACCCAATGCAGCCCCCCTAAAAAAAAATTTACTTTAGAGTGTTTGATAAAAGCTCTGATATGAAAATAACAGAAGTCCAAAAATATATATGAATATATTTCTTAATTTACAGTACATCATATTAAACAAGAAACATTCTGTTTTTGAGTGGTGGTGTTTTTAAATGATACATAAAGAAAAAATTTAAAATAACTTCATCCTGATGGAGAATCAACAAAAATATGCTTTGCAGCCTCTGGAAAATAATTTACTCAGTGAATTCAGAGAGAAAATAGCTTCCTGAATTCTAATATCTAGAATGAATCTCTCAGTGTGTCTCTTTCCCTAAAAACTTAACATTACATTCATCTATATTAAATAAGCTTTTTAAAAAATTATATGTTTAAAACTTTTGCAAAATAATACTTCAACTATTTGCCATCATCTCAATGCTCTCATTATACAATTAAATACTAAACATGCTATGACAGATTGCATTATACTATTAATTCAGAGGTTAAGAATACATTAAGGATTTGAAACTCTACAGTTTTAATTCTTATTTATTTGTGGTTTACTTTGATCTTTTGTAAATATCAAGGTTATAGCAAATAATGACTGTACTTACCAACTACCTTCTCTATTGTAAAACTTCCTTGGTTGTGACATCCATACAAGCCCACATTCTACACACAATTCTTTCCAATGCCAGTCTCATTACCAAAAGAGGTAACTAAATTTATCATTTTTATGCTAGCATAAATTCTACATATTGCTGAATTAAATGCAGTACTGCAGTCTCCCTTGATATTAATTTCTACCTACATATTTTAGAGGGATACAAGGCTTGGCTTGATGACGACACAGTATGAAACCAAAAGAAGGAGGACCTGTGTTTCCAGATTAGCTGCTACTCACCTAATGCATTTTCAACATCTTCAGAGGCATACATCATCTTCCTCAATATCTGAAGTAGTATTTTTATAATTACACTTTGAATCATTGTTAAAGGAGCATATGAATTCCATTGTTTCTTGATTAAAACAGAAAGACAATGTTCAGATGTATTATTCCTTCTGTTAAACCACAGGTCATGAATCTACAGCAAAGACCTACTCTGAGTATGCAATTCAAGCAACTTCAGTGTACAGTGTGGAATACTAAATATCACATTTACTTCAAAATCCATTGTTCTATTGTGAGATCTGTGTAAAGTACAGAAACACAACAAGAGTTAGATTTTTTGCAAATGCTGCCTTGTGCTGCAACATCTCAAGATAGTTCAGTAGAAGTCATCTGCCTGCAGAACAAGCATGATTTCAGTTTTGATTTCCCTGGTGGTGGTAATTATCTGGATATTCCCTTTGGGTACTAACATTACAAAGACAACCCATCAATCCTTAAAAGTTATCTTCTATAGAAAATAGCTAGCTATGATTAGAACAACTCAGTTCTGTTTATGTCTTAGAAAGGAAGAAAATCCATGAATAATTATGTCAGTATGGAATAATAAATGGCTATAAAACTAGGAGTGCCAAGACAAGAAGAAGCAAGAGGGTGAAATTCAAGAGAAGACAAAACGAGGAACGCTTGTGGTGGGATTAAGGTTTCTGGTCCACAGTAAATGGTGCACACATGCCTTTTGTTGACATAGAATGGCTGTAAATCAGAAACCAGGAAGGGTAGTTTCTCCTGGAAGATACTTCTACTGCAGCAATTAAGAGATCAGAAATAAGGAGAAATCTCAGAGAAACACGAATTGAAGAGGGAGTGATGGGTGAGTAGGAAACAGCTGTATTATAGCAGACCCAGGAAACCTTGAAACTTCCCGAACGAGGAAATTCTCTCGCTCCATCAGGATTCTTCGTGATGCTTAGTGTAGAATTACTTTTCAGTTGGGACTAGTCTTGAACTTGGAAGAGGAAACAAGTAAATTGTAGCTTCTTACTGACTGAATGTGCAACAATTATAAAAGGAAGTAAAAGGAAATCAGAACTGAGGCATGAAATAATGCCTAAATATTTGTGGTTAAAATTTTAATAAAGTTATATTGACACCTTTTTTTTACCATATTTATTAACTATTTTGTTATTCATTAATTCCCCCATTAAAGTTTTTACTGATTATAGAACTGGGTCAAAGTTTTGCTATGTATGTATAGTATCTGAATTATCTTAGTAATGCACTTTTTATTACAAACAGTATTCTGCTAACTTGAGTTTTAGTTCCACTTTTGTCAATTGTAGGATTCTCAGATTTATTTTCTTCCTGTGTAAAATGGGAATAGTAGTACCGATGACAGGGTTAAGTGGGAATTATTTGAGATAATTTATACAAAGAGCTTAAGTACTTTCCACATTCCAGGTACTGTGCTGTATAATGAAGACACATGATGGTCCTACCTTTGAGTGGTTTATATTCCACATCTGATAAATGTTTTTCTGTTTGAGTTTCAAATCAGTGAAGTTTTCCAGGGCACTGCCTTGGCTTTATACCCCTCCTCCCCCAGGAACTAGCTCAATGAACAGTGAATAGCAAGTATTCAACAAAATAAGTTTGAGTTACTCTATATCCTTGTGATGTAAATATGTCAGCTATGTAATTCCTATTGCAGTCACACCCCAAAAGTCCAAAAATGTTATTAATAATACTTGAGGGTCACATAGCTAGATTATGGTGAAGACTGACCATCAACTCCATCTTTTGGTTTCCTAACACATTGGATTCTCCCCACCCACACACAATTTACTCATTGTTGATATAGGAAGAGGGTTAAGCAAAAAGAGAGGATTGAGAAATCTGGGCTTTGAAAGAGAAAAGCATATCATCTTTGCATTGATGATGGATTTTCATAGACAATTCCTGAAGATAAGCAACTCCCACAAAGAGGTACATGGCTCAGTTGGTGAAAGTCTATGAAAATCCAGACTCTTGTCTCCTTCTCCGTGCAATACCCTCTAGACATTCAGTTTACAGTTTCTTTTCCCACTCATGGGCAGTGCTTTATGTAAAACTGAAAAACAAATGAATAATTCACCACTGAATCCTAACTGCTATATGTAGGTGTGCAAACTGTATTTTTAGGAATCTAATATTCAGACTATAAATATTATCTTGTTCGTAGAGAGTATGCAGGAATATTCCTTCAAAATTATTTATCCTTTCAAAACAAAACACAGGCTGTTCTGTTCATATTCCATGTGGTACATACTGCTGGGAGATGGTTTTAGGATTAGAAGGGTTATAAATTATTTTAAATTGAATGATATTTTTATTTAGCTAGTGCAGAAGAAAATCAAGAAGAAAAGTGATTATCTTTTCTTTTCTCATACGATTTTATCTGAGAATTGAAGACACTTTAGAGTTGAGTTCAACATCCTATTCTGCAGAAATGACCATTGTAATAGTCTTGATATGTATTCATCCAGCTTCGGCTTTAACTCTTAAAAGAAGTATCTCCTTAGCAGGCTTATGCTGTTTGAAGAAGTCTGAATGGACTCTTCTCCAACATATTGAGAGTAAATTCAATTTACTTTAATTTTGAAATGGTGGGTATGGCTCTGCACAAAGAATAGCATGGAATATCTAATTCCTCCTTTTTCCATGTGGACCTCTCATATTTGGAGAATATTGCTGGGTCTCATCAAAACTTTTTCACAGTAAAGTTGTTGGGGGTTACTTGAGCTATACCTCCTCTGGTATGCTTTTCAGACATGTTTATATCCTATTCTTTCTACGCAGGTATTAAATATTCTTAAAATATATCATCTGTAATTGAACACAATATTTCAGATGTATTTTAACCATGTACAGACCATCATGCCAAGTTATCTTTTTATTTCAGAAAACAATTCTTTTTTTCAGATTAATTCAGCTCTTTTCACAGCCATACCAGCATGTCTCCTCTTTTTGTGCACATAACAAATAAAAGTTATTAGTAAAGATTTAGATGCCCTCATTCTATAGTGGGGGGCTGAGTCTTTCAAATTGATTTGTGGAACTTTTCATTTATTTCTATTACTTTGCATTTCTTTTGCGGGGGCTGATTATTCCAATAATTTGAGATCTGATGCACATGTATGTATCAGTTCAGAAGACATGCTCCACTGCTGTCTGCTACCTGGATTTGAATCCTGGTTCAGACACTTATTAGCTGTGTATTTGTGAGCAAGCCAATCAGTGTCACTAAATTTACTCCTCTGTAAAATAGGAATAATAACAGTAACTGCTTATAAATTAGATGAAGTTTCTCAAAAGATTACCTCAGTGTCTGACCCATGAAAATTTTGAAAAAAAATCTTAGCTATTATCATTGTAATTATTAAAGATACAAGCTGTCACAGCAAGTGTAATAAAGTATGGAAACTTGTAGCTGTTATATATACACTTTTTAAAAATATCTTTATTAGAGTACAATTGCTTCATGACTGTGTGTTAGTTTCTGCTTTATAATAAAGTGAATCAGCTATACACATACATATATGCCCATATCTCCTACCTCTTGCGTCTCCCTCCCACTCTCCCTATCCCACCCCTCTAGGTGGTCACAAAGCACAGAGCTGATCTCCCTGTGTTATGCGGCTGCTTCCCACTAGCTATCTATTTTATATTTGTTAGTATATATAAGTACATGTCACTCTCTCAATTCATCCCAGCTTACCCTGCCCCCTCCCCGTGTCCTCAAGTCCATTCTCTATGTCTGTGTCTTTATTCCTGTCCTGCCACTAGGTTCTTCAGAACAAAAATTTTTTTTTTTTTTTAGATTCCATATATGTGTTAGCATACGGTATTTGTTTTTCTCTTTCTGACTTACTTCACTCTGTATGACAGTCTCTAGGTCCATCCACCTCACTAAAAATAACTCAATTTTATTTCTTTTTGTGGCTGAGTAATATTCCATTGTATATATATGCCACATCTTCGTTATCCATTCATCTATTGATGGACACTTAGGTTGCTTCATGTCCTGGCTATCGTAAATAGAACCACAATGAACATTGTGGTACATGACTCTTTTTGAATTATGGTTTTCTCAGTGTATATGCCTAGTAGTGTGATTGCTGGGTCATATGGTGGTGCTAGTTTTAGTTTATTAAGGAACCTCCATACTGTTCTCCACAGTGGCTGTATCAATTTACATTCCCACCAACAGTGCAAGAGGGTTCCCTTTTCTTCACACCCTCTCCAGAATTTATTGTTTGTAGATTTTGTGATGATGGTCATTCTTACTGGTGTGAGGTGATACCTCATTGTAGTTTTGATTTGCATTTCTCTAATGATTAGTGATGTTGAGCATCCTTTCATCTGTTTGTTGGCAATCTGTATATCTTCTATAGAGAAATGTCTATTTAGGTCTTCTGCACATTTTTGGATTGGGTTGTTTGTTTTTTGATATTGAACTGCATGAGCTGCTTGTAAATTTTGGAGGTTAATCCTTTGTCAGTTGCTTCATTTGCAAATATTTTCTCCCATTCTGAGGGTTGTCTTCTTGTCATGTTTATGGTTTCCTTTGCTGTGCAAAAGATTTTAAGTTTCATTTGGTCCCATTTGTTTATTTTTTGTTGTTTTCTTTCCATTTCTCTAGGAGGTGGGTCAAAAAAGGCCTTGCTGTAATTTACGTCATAGAGTGTTCTGCTTATGTTTTCCTCTAAGAGTTTTATAGGGTCTGGCCTTACATGTAGGTCTTTAATCCATTTTCAGTTTATTTTTGTGTATGGTGTTAGGGGGTGTTCTAATTTCATTCTTTTACATGTAGCTGTCCAGTTTTCCCAGCACCATTTATTGAAGAGGCTGTCTTTTCTCCATTGTATATTCTTGTCTCCATTATCAAAAATAAGGTGAACATATGTGTGTGGGCTTATCTCTGTGCTTTCTATCCTGTTCCATTGATCTATATTTTTGGTTTTGTGCCAGTACCATACTGTCTTGATTACTATAACTTTGTAGTAGAGTCTGAAGTCTGGGAGCCTGATTCCTCCAGCTCCGTTTTTCATTCTCAAGATTGTTTTGGCTATTTGGGGTCTTTTGTGTTTCCATAAAAATTGTGAATTTTTTTGTTCTAGTTCTGTGAAAAATGCCATTGGTAGTCTGATAGAGATTGCAGTGAATCTGTAGATTGCTTAGGGTAGTATAGTCATTTTCACAATGCTGATTCTTCCAATACAAGAACATGGTATATCGCTCCATCTTCTGGTATCATCTTTGATTACTTTCATCAGTGTCTTTTAGTTTTCTGCATACAGGTCTTTTGTCTCTTTAGGTAGGTTTATTCCTAGGTATTTTATTCTTTTAGTTGCAATGGTAAATGGGAGTGTTTCCTTAATTTCTCTTTCAGATTTTTCATCATTAGTGTATAGGAATGCAAGAGATTTCTGTGCATTAATTTTGTACCCTGATACTTTACCAAATTCATTGATTAGCTCTACTAGTTTTCTGGTAGCATCTTTAGGATTCTGTATGTATAGTATCATGTCATCTGCAAACAGTGACAGCTTTACTTCTTCTTTTCCGATTTGAACTCCTTCTATTTCTTTTTCTCCTCTGATTTCTATGGCTAAAACTTCTATAACTATGTTGAATAATAGTGGTGAGAGTGGACAAACCTGTCTTTTTCCTGATCTTAGTGGAAATGGTTTCAGTTTTACATTGAGAACGATGTAGCTATTGGTTTGTCATATATGGCCTTTATTATGTTGAGGTAAGTTCCCTCTATTCCTAATCTTTGGAGGGTTTTTATCATAAATGGGTGTTGAATTTTGTCAAAAGCTTTTTCTGCATCTATTGAGATGATCATATGGTTTTGCAGCTTCAATTTTTTAATATGTCTTATCATATTGATTGGTTTGCATGTATTGAAGAACACTTACATTGCTTGGATAAACCCCAATGGATCATGGTGTATGACCCTTTTAATGTGCTGTTGGATTCTGTTTGCTAGTATTTCGTTAAGGATTTTCACATCTATGTTCCTAAGTGATATTGGCCTGCAGTTTTCTTTCTTTGTGACACCCTTTTCTGATTTTGGTATCAGGGTGATGGTGGCCACATAGAATGAGTTTGTGAGTGTTCCTCGCTCTGCTATATCTTGGAAGAATTTTAGAAGGATAGGTGTTACTCTTCTCTAAATGTTTGATAGAATTTGCCTGTGACACCATCAGGTCCTGGGTTTTTGTTTGTTGGAAGATTTTTAATCACAGTCTCAGTTTCAGTGCTTGTGCTTGGTCTGTTTATTTTTTTCTATTTCTTCCTCGTTCTGTCTAAGAAGATTGTGCTTTTCTAAGTACTTGTCCATTTCTTCCAGGTTGTCCATTTTATTGGCTTATAGTTTCTTGTAGTAATCTTTCATGATCCTTTGTATTTCTGCAGTGTCAGTTGTTACTTCTCCTTTTTCATTTCTTCTATTGATATGAGTTTTCTCCCTTTTTTTCTTGATGAGTCTGGCTAATGGTTTATCAATTTTGTTTATCTTCTCAAAGAACCAGTTAGTTTTATTGATCTTTGCTATAGTTTCCTTCATTTGTTTTTCATTTATTTCTGCTCTGAACTTTATGATTTCTTTCCTTCTGCTAACTTTGGGGATTTTTTGTTCTTCTTTCTCTAATTCCTTAGGTATAAGGTTAGGTTGTTTATTTGAGATGTTTCTTGTTTTTTTGAGGTAGGATTGTATTGCTATAAACTTCCCTCTTAGAACTGCTTTTGCTGCATCCCATACGTTTTGGGTCATTGTATTTTCATTGTCATTTTTTTCTAGGTATTTTTTGATTTCCTCTTTGCTTTCTTCAGTGATCTCTTGGTTATTAACTAGTGTATTGTTTAGCCTCCATGTGTTTGTATTTTTTACAGATTTTTTCCTGTAATTGATGCCTAGTCCCTTAGTGTTGTGGTTGGAAAAGATACTTGGTACAATTTCAATTTTCTTAAATTCACCAGGACTTGATTTGTGACACAAGAAATGATCTATCTTGGAGAATGTTTCATGAGGACTTGAGAAGAAAGTGTATTCTCTTGTTTTAGGGTGGAATGTCCTATAAATATAAATTAAGTTCACCTTGTTTAATGTATCATTTAAAGCTTGTGTTTCCTTATTTATTTTTATTTTGGATGATCTGTCCATTGGTGAAAGTGGGGTGTTAAAGTCCCCTACTGTGAATGTGTTACTGTCGATTTCCCCTTTTACGGCTGTTAGTATTTGCCTTATGTATTGAGGTGCTCCTATGTTGGGTGCATAAACATTTACAATTGTTATATGATCTTCTTGGATTGATCCCTTGATCATTATGTAGTGTCCTTCTTTGTCTCTTGTAATAGTCTTTGTTTTAAAGTCTATTTTGTCTGATATGAGAGTTTCTGCTGAAAGATCAGCTCTTAACCTTATGGGGATTCCCTTATGTGTTACTTGTTGTTTTTTTCTTGATGTTTTTAATATTTGTTCTTTGTATTTAATTTTGATAGTTTGATTAATATATGTCTTGGTGTGTTTCTCCTTGGATTTTTCCTGTATGGAACTCTCTGTGCTTCCTGGACTTGATTAACTATTTCCTTTCCCTCATTATGGAAGTTTTCAACTGTAATCTCTTCAAATATTTTCTCAGTCCCTTTCTTTTCCTCTTCTTCTTCTGGGACCCCTATAATTTGAATGTTGGTGTGTTTAATATTGTACCAGAGGTCTCTGAGACTGTCCTCACTTCTTTTCATTCTTTTTTCTTTACTCTGCTCTGTGGTAGTTTTTTCCACTATTTTATCTTCCAGGTCACTTATCCATTCTTCTGCCTCAGTTATTCTGCTACTGATTCCTTCTAGAGAATTTTACATTCTATTTATTGTGCTGTTCATCACTGTTTGTTTGCTCTTTAGTTCTTCTAGTTCTTTGTTAAAAGTTTCTTGTATTTTCTCCTTTCTATTTCCAAGATATTGGATCATCTTTACTATCATTACTCTGAATTTTTTTTAGGTAGACTACCTATTTCCTCTTCATTTGTTTGGTCTGGTGTGTTTTTATCTTGCTTCTTAATCTGCTGTGTGTTGCTGTCTTCTCATTTTGCTTAATATACTGTGTTTGGGTTCTCCTTTTCACAGGCTGCAGGTTCGTTGAACTGCTTTTCTCAAGAAGTTCCTGTTGTTTTTGGTGTCTGCCCCCAGTGGCTAAAGTTAGTTCAGTGGGTTGTGTAAGCTTCCTGGTGGAGGGAATTGGTTCCTGTGTTCCGGTGGATGAGCCTGGATCTTGTCTTTCTGTTGGGCAGTGCTGTGTCCGGTGGTGTGTTTTGGGGTGTCTGTGACCTTATTATGATTTTAGGCAGCTTCTTTCCTAATGAGTGGGCTTGTGTTCCTGTCTTGCTAGCTGTTTGGCATAGGGTGTTCAGCACTGTAGCTTGCTGGTCATTAAGTGGAGCTGGGTCTTAGCATTGAGATGGAGATCTCTGGGAGAGCCTTCACTCTTTGATAATATGTGGAGCCAGGAGGCCTCTGTTAGGCCAATGTCCTGAACGTGGCTCTCCCACCTCAGAGACAAAGGTCTGACACCCAAATGGAGCACCAAGACCCTGTCAGCCACACAGCTCAGAAGAAAATGGAAAAAAAAAGAAAGAAAGAAAGAACAAATAAAATAAGATAAATTATTAAAAATGAAAAATTTAAAAATTATTTTTTAAAAAATTAAAAAAGACAGAAGAGAGCAACCAAACCAAAAAACAAATCCACCAATGATAACAAGCACTAAAAACTATACTAAAACAAAAAACAAATAAACATAAAAAAACAGACAGACAGAACCCTAGGACAAATGGTAATTGCAAAGCTATACAGACAAAAATCACACAAAGTCCACCATCTCAATTTGGGGATGATTCATTGCCTATTCAGGTTTTCCAGAGATGCAGGGTACATCTTGTTGATTATGGAGATTTAATCTGCTCTTCCTGAGGCTGCTGGGAAAAATTTTTCTTTCTCTTCTTTGTTCACAACAGCTCCTGGGGTTCAGGTTTGGATTTGGCCTTGCCTCTGCATGTTGGTCACCTGAGGGTGTCTGTTCTTCACTCATACAGGACAAGGTTAAAGTAGCAGCTGATTAGGGGGCTCAGGCTCACTCAGACCGAGAGGAGGGAGGGGTACAGAATGCAGCATGAGCCTGTGGTGGCAGAGGCCAGCGTGATGTTGTGACAGCCGTAGGCATGCCTTGTGTTCTCTCGGGGAAATTGTCCTTGGATCACGAGACCCTGGCAGTGGCAGGTTGCACAGGCTCCTGGGAAGGAAGGTGTGGATAGTGACCTGTGTTTGCACACATGTTACTTGATGGCTTCAGCATCAGCCTTATAATCTCATGTTCGTCTCTGCTGTCCGTGCTGATAGCTGCGTCTTGCGCCCATCTCTGAAGCTCATTTAGATGGTGCTCTTGATCCCCTCTCCTCCTTCACCCTGAAACAAAGGTCTCTTGCCTCCTAGGCAGTTTCAGACTTTTTCCCAGACTCCCTCCCAGCTAGCTGTGGTGCACTAGCCCCCTTCAGGCTGTGTTCCTGCAGCTAACCCCAGTCCTCTCCCTGGGATCTGACCACCGAAGCCGGAGCCTCAGCTCCCAGCCCCCGCGTCCCGGCAGGTTAGCAGACAAGTTTCTCAGGCTGGTGAGTGCTGGTCAGCACCAATCCTCTGTGCAGGAATCTCTCCACTTTGCTCTCTGCGCCCCTGTTGCTGTGCTCTCCTCCGTGGCTCCGAAGCTTCCCCCTCACCATCCCCCGTCTCCACCAGTGAAGGGGCTTCCTAGTGTGTGGAAACATTTCCTCCTTCACAGCTCCCTCCCACTGGTGCAGGTCCCGTCCCTATTCTTTTGTCTCTGTTTTTATTTTTTTTCTTTTGCCCTATCCAGGTACGTGGGGAGTTTCTTGTCTTTTGGGAAGTCTGAGGTCTTCTGCCAGCATTCAGTAGGTGTTCTGTAGGAGTTGTTCCACATGTAGATGTATTTCTGATGTATTTGTGGGGAGGAAGGTGATCTCCACGTCTTACTGCTCCGCCATCTTGAAGGTCTCTTATATATACATTTTAAAGCTGTAGTAAGAATTATGCACAGAGGAAGACTAGGGAAGACTAGGCACAAAAAATTAGAGCCAGTCTCTAGTGTTTTAACTAATCTCTTTAGGGTTATTTCCCCACTTGAAAGCCCATCTGAATTGAACATTCAGTTGATGTTGACTGTTGAGGATCATAGCATTCTCTTTTGAACTGTTTACATGAAATGTACTTTACATTTTTATTTATGTTTTACTGCGCAGTAATGTGATGTTTCTTAAGTTTTAGCTTCAGAACTCAGATTTTCCAATGTTATAAAATATTAGAAATACATTTATTTGTTCCCAGCTTTGTTATACTTCTCTCCTTTTATTTTTTTTAGGTTACTCACACTTTAAAAAAAAATTATTCATTCATCACACATTTTTTGAATTCCTACTGTGATATTGTAAGTTTCTTATTCTTGGTGAATTAGTGGTTCATGGGACAAACTAAACATGATTTTGCATTTGATTCTTCAATTTATGTAAGAGGTATAATAAAAGCATGAACAAGAAGATAATGACTTATCTTGGTGAGATTTTTCAGTTCCTTGATATCTAATTGTCATGAATTGTGGTATTTGAATTCATTAGAAATACTGAGGTGTATCTCACAAATCTCTTCACCTATTATCAATTTAGCTTTTATATAGCACCAGATTTTCTCTTAGCCTCTCTATGAAGCTCATCTTTATTAAAAAGAAGTTAGAAGCAGAATAGTTTTCAAAAATTTTAAGCTTTCCCTGTCATCTCTTAACTGTAGCCCAAAGACTAGAACCATGAAGGTCTTCTTTGAGTTATAACATAGTCTATAAAGATCTACTTAATTCTTGGCATGGTTAAAATCTTTTCAAGTTTTTGTTTATAATTTTATTAAGAACTATATTATACTTAAAAATGTGTATATAATTTTATACATGCTATTTTAAATAAGGATAAAGTAAACATCCCATATGTATACCACATAACTTAAGATATAGAACATTCCAGAGGCTTTCAAGCTCTCAGTTTGTCCCTTTTTGATTACATCATGCTTTCCACTCAAACATAAATATCCTAGCTTATGTATTCATGAGTTACTTGCTTTCCTTTATAATTTCACTCCGTATGTGAGAATCCCTAAATGATAGGTGTATATGTACCTACATATTAGGTATACTGTAAAATTTTGTGTAATTCTGATTCACTGTAGTTAATATTCTGTGAAATGAGTTTTGTTCAATATTTATTTTTGAACATTAATTTATGTTGAATTTTTAACGTTGAACATTCACTTTAGATTTTGAAATTTCATTCTATTGATGAAGTGAGTTACAGTGCATTGAATCGTATAAATACACCACAGATGTTTTACACATAATGATATCATGAACAGTTTTTATGTATCTCCTGGAGCAAGATGTAAGAATATCTTTAGAAATATATGCCTAGGGGATGAATTACTGTAGCTTAACATTTGCATCCTTACATTACTAGATAATTCCATATTATTCTCCCTAGTTATTGAATCAATATATATTCCCACAAACAGTATATGATACTTCGCCTGGCTTCACAGTCTCCCCAACACGTAGTGCTACTAGATTCTATAATATTAGCATATTTTATTAAGTAAGAAATTTAATTTATTTGTGATTTTATATTAATGGATGCCCCCAAAGGTGGGGTCTTAGAGGCGTCAAAGGAAAGCAGTAATTATTAGTGAGTAAAGGATTACCTATTCTTAATATGTGGGATGGGGAGAGACATTCTGGGGCCAGAGTAGGAGTATGAAACTTAACAAAAAGAAATATTGAAAATAACTAGAAAGTAAGAGAGAGCATGGGACATCCCAGGAACTGAAAAAAAATCAGAAAGCTGAGGAGTAAGGAAGGAGGAGGCAGTGTTGTCAACGAGGGATCTGCTTATAATCCTCAAATTCTAGAGAGAGTATTCAGGCCACAGTACTGGGGGAGGTGGACCAGACTAGAGGTGGAGAAATAGCTGTGAAGAAAGGTTAAAGTGGCCAATAATAAGGTAGAATTGTGGGAGCCAGGAGAAATTGACTATTTTGAAGATGAATTGGTAAGAGAGAAGGAGAAATTAAGGATGACAGTCAGATTTTTAGGATAAAGTAGAGGGTGAAGGGGCTATGCAACTAAGAGGGCCATATGTAATTCCAAGTATGTTGGAATTTCCCAGGGGGACATGCAAATGCATATCTGCACAGGAGAGGTGGGTCTATTGTTAAGAAAAGAATTATAGAGATTTAAAAGCTGTGGTCTACAAACTATCCAGAATCACTTGTCTTGAAATTTTTTAAATATTATTGAGTAGTTTCCAGCAGGGGAAAATCTTAATTCAAAACAATGGACTTTCAGAAAGTCAAGGTATCAAAGATAATAACAATAATAATATATCTTTTAAACTTACCCACACACACTGTTTGACAATTTACTAGCTTTCTTACTTTAAAGAAGAGTTCTTATCTTTACTGTTATCTTGGGCTAGTCCAAAACTAAATCTGTGAAGCAAAATTTGAAGAAGTGACCGTCTGAGCTAAGCCCCAGTGACATTAACTTGTCAAGTATGGATGTATCAAGAATGAGCTGCATTTATGTAACAACTTATTCTTGTTGCTAATGGTTTCCATTAGTTGGTATGTGTAGAGGACTCCATAGGGACTAACTTTCAAGGATATAATGAAGCTTATAGATCAGGGTTTCTCCATAACTTCACTATCAATGCTTTGGACCAGTTCATTATTTCTTGGAGGTGCTGTTATGTGCAATGTAGGGTGTGTAGTGGCATCTCTGGCCTCTACACACCAGTGGAACACTCCTCCTAGTCATGACAATCAAAACTGTCTCCAGACATTGTCTTTGCTGAAGTGGATTAAAATTTCCCACTGTTGATTTTAGAGCCACAGCTGTAGATATTTAAGAAGCAAAAAGTTAAGGTAATGTTTCAAGCAATACCAATTACCTATGCCAATCAAGAGCGTTCTTTTTACACTTTACTCTGTTTTACAAATTCTTATTCCCTTAGCCAAAAAAAGAAGAGATAACAAGGAGTTTTGTTAGTGTTTTAGCTGTAAGCTGTGCTCTCAACAACTGGTAGCTGTCACCATTAAGAAGGTATGCCTGCCAAGGCAGCGGCTCACAGTATTACCTACCCTGTAGGAAATATGTTAAGATGGAAATGAGTTTCTCTCATCCATGTGGTCAAATCACATGAAGCATGAAGCCACCTCAGTAAGCACAGCTGGCAGCCAGACACCTTATTCTTGAGCTTTAACAGTGATGTTCCTGGCCGGAAGGATGGAGAGGAGATTGATTCTCAACTGCTGCTTTTGACAGTAGGTATTGTAGTCATTGACAATACGTTTCTGTTAAACTAGAGATATTATTTCTGTGTTTGGTTTTCATTTATTCTGTGCAATTCTCTCTAGCATCTTGTGAATTCCTATTCCCCAGATATGTAGAAAGCCTTGTGATGTAACCTACACTGCTGATCAAATGTTTTGCCATTCTCTTCTTTATCACCTATATTATCTGTACATGCATATGTGATTGTGTTAGGGGGTTTAGTATGTGTGCTTTCCACACCAGGTATAACACAGTGTGATTTGAAAGTTACAGAAAACTAAGTAAGTGTTGTAAATTAAATTTGCCCAGACATGAGATGGGCGGTCCAAATGCTAATTTCTCCTTGTACTCCTTTTAAACAGGGATGCGTACTTATTTAAACCTGAGAAACATAGAATCCAGTATCAGAATAACCAGGTTTTGTTTGAATGATTACGTGCAATGGGATTGTGACAGATGTTGAATAAGTAATGGATGAATAACAGGAATATGGTTTTCCAAACAACTGTGCATGAAGAGCTGTAATAGATGGTTTTCAACTTTTATTTTTTTGAATAATACTCTTCAATATCTTAAAATTGCTTTCCCATAAATTTGAAAATCCAAATTATCATTAAAGATATTACTTCTCCTTTACTTTTTTCTCATTTCCAACTTCTACTAGAAAAGCTACATGGGCAAATGAACATAAACTGCACAGCAACTGTTCCCATAACGTAGAAGCGTTCGATACGCTGCTCTTATTTTTGTTGACATTGTACAAATAAGAGTTACAATATTGCCTAAGTTTTGAATTGATATTTCTTAACTTTTAAAAGTTTAGTTATTAAATATTTGATACATATAGAATGTATATAGCATATATGTAAGTGATGAAGCCTAATAATGAAATGAAAAACTAGGAACCCACCATCTCTTATAACAAATCCAACATTAGCAATGTCATTGCATCTAAATACATGCTTATTTTCCAACCCTCTCCCTTTCCTTCTCCAACAGGTAACCATTTCCCTAAATACAGTGTTTATTTAATTTGATTCTCAAATTAGATTTGGTCCCTGGCTCCATCTTCCATTGGTGACCCTGACCCACTCTCCAGATCTGATGTTTTGGAATGGATGAAGTAACCTTTAACCACTGACTTTCATAGGAAAATGCTTATGCTGAAGCCAATGGCACTTGCTGTTTCTGAACCCTTAACCTTTGTTATAATTCTGGGAAAGTCATTGGCATCAACACTTTTGACTGGTCATTCAGTCAGGCCCACCCTAGTCACACTAAGGAAGGTGACTTCATTGAAGTCATTTACTTTTTAATTAAAGATCAAATAAACATGTCTTTCATGGCCATGTTTTCCTTCAGGAAAGACCAGTGCAGTATAATTAAACAACCTGTAGTGCCAACCCACAGATAGATTAACCTACAATCTATCTGACAAAAATGAGCTTGGTATTCAAAAGCACCTTCAAGAAAAGTAACATAGTCCCACTCCATATCCAATCACATCCAGCAATGGAAAGCTCTACCATATAGAAATTCCAGAGCAGTACTTACACAAGATGCTTCTACAGAGCATAGTGTGAAATCTAATAATCAAAAGGGTAAATGTATGAAGTTAAAAATTAAAGAGTGCATTATCTTCATTTCGATAAAAGTAAACACACTCTAAGTGCTTTACCTCCACTTATTTCTAAAAGTTGTATCTAAGAGTTTCTGGAATCAGAATTTTTGATTTAATTCAATTAATTCAATTACTTAATTAATTTAAAGTAATTAATTTAATTAATATTTAATTAATGTGTTACCTATAATTCCTCTCTAAATTGATATGATCTAACAGTGGATATAACCCAACGCTGATGTTAATCCATGATCTAACAATGTCATTGCTTTGGCTTATTATTTATGGAAAAATGTAGAAACTTTAAGATGCTATTTTCACCAAAGAAGATTTAGCCAGACTTTGCAAATATACTTACTCACAGATCTTAATTAAATAAATAATGCCATACAAATGGTTTGTTTCTAAAATGAAACTTTGATATCTTATTATTAGAAGTTGAGAATAAAGTGTCACATTGGTCTGCAAGGAAGTGCTTGCTCATGCACTGTGTTTTATTACAGTACTTTACAATCCTGTTTTGCTTTCCATCACTGAAATACTTTTTAAAAATGTTGACGTTTGAACCTACCATCTTAATATTCTGCTTTCATTTAGTGAATTGGGGCCCAGGCTTCAGTATTTAAAATTTCCTTGATGATTCAAAAGTGCAGCCAGGATACGAAAACTGCTCTGACACCTATTTAAGTATGTATGCAGGTTCATCTAGGAAACGGTTTAAGACTACATTGCCTATGGACAGTCTAGCCCATCAAAACAGTATTACCTTTTGGTTCAGGATATAGACTTTGAAGTCAGACAGTATGCTTTTAGAATTCCGAATGTGTTGGATTTTCAACTTTGGAAAATGTACCTAGACTATCAAGCTATTCAAGGGTACCTCAGTTTTCTCATACATTATAGTGACCTCACAGAATTACTGTAAAGATTAAATGAAATAATATACATACCACATATAAACTATTTGGTAGAATACTAGACATGTAATAAAATTTCAATGAATAATAATTATTTTTATTAGATCACCAAGAAGAGGAAAAATTCACTTAGATAAATGTTTGAAAAAATGATATGGCTTCTAACATATATGTATATACTAATATATATAAGCATAAATACTATATATAAAATGTACATAGCATAGATATATATACACATATGATATATCCATATGTTTATAATATGCAAATCTATATCCAAATGGGAGAAAGAAAAGCAATATAAATTACACAAAAAGTAGTCTAGGAAAAATATTTTAAAATTAAATGGACATGTATTAAACATTTATCATTCCAAGTATTGAGATTTCTATAATGATAAATAATGCAAAGTATAAAGAATAAGCTAGGTTATTTAATTTGAAATAATATATCAATAAATGAATCAAAAAAGTTATTTCTAACTTCAATATTCTCTTTTCAATGAACTGAACAGACCTTCTGCAGAGGTGGTTTCCTTATTCTCTATGTACTATGTAATTCCAGGGCTATTTGGGTACTAAAATAATAGAAAAAATAAAGCAAAAGTGCAGAGAGTGGAGAAAAATTATCCCATGGAAAGATACAAATATATTTACTAAATTTCTTAAGTTGGATTTTTTCCACAGGGGCAATGCCTAAAACTTAGGAGACAAGTTAGTTACTAGAATACGCAATCCAAACTAGAGACAGTATTACACAAAGAGATAATCAAGACTAAATATTCACACTAGGAAAGAGAATGAGTAAATCAGAATGTGACATGGAAGCAGGAGAGTGTTCTGGTTATGAACGTGACTCTGCCAGTTCCTCATAGTGTAGTCTTAGGCATATTACCTAACTTTCTTCCTCATTTTGTACAACTATAAAATGGGCAATTGCTTAGTATTTTGTGATACTCAAATGAGGCGATATAAAATTATATGCTTAGCAAATTGTATATACAATCTTATTAATAAATGCTAAATAGTTGATAATATTATTACTATTATCTCTGTAGCATAAAATATTATGAGTATTCCATTGTTTTTATGATAACAAGGTAAATATTATATTATTGAGAGATATAAACAAAAAAATCACATATAAGATTTATGATTTGAGCTATCTGAAGATCATGCATAAAGGAATGTTGCAAAAATTAGAAAAAAGTGTGTTAATATGGGCAATGTTTAGAAGTGACAAGGTAAAAGATTTTCATTTTCTTCTTACATTTATATTCTAATTTTCTATAATAGGTTTACACTGATTTTATATCTAAGATTATATATATACATATTTCATCTCATTCTCTACTGAAAGAGTTGGTATAACAATGATAGTATTTCTTCCTTAAATGTTTGCTAGAATTCACAAGTAAAGCCAACTAAGTGAAACTTCTTCATGGGATGGTTTCTAATTACAGATTCAAGTTTTTGAACACCTATACTACTATTCAGATTGCTGATTTGTTTTTGTGTCAGTTTTATAACACGTAATTTTCAAGAAATCTGTCATTTTGTCTAAGGTTCCTATGATGTTATTCATAGCATCTTCTTATCTCATTAATGTCTATAAGATATGTACTGATGTCTACTAAACTTTTTCCCTTTTCTTCAGTGTTAGGAGTTTATCAATTTTATTGACATTTTCAAAAGACCCACTTTGGGTTTTGTTTATTTTTTCTGTTTTATCTCTGGTTTCAATTTCATTGATTTATGGTTTTATCTTTACTATTTACTTTTTTACACTTATGTATTATTATTTTTTTCTTTTTCTAGTTTCTTGAGGTAGAAGCTTATAGCATTGATTTTTTTTCCTTAATTAAAAAATATTATCATGAAAAATGTCAAATTTGCACTAAAGTAAAAACAATACCATAATGAACCTTCATTAATTATCACCCATCTTCAATAATCATTAATATATTACCAAAGCTGGTTCCATCTATACTGTCCAACCATCATCCTCGCTAGTAAATTTTTTACAGTTCTGTTGAGGTATGATTTACATACAAATCACCTATTGTCAGTGCACTCAAAGTGATTTTTAATAAATTTATAGAGTTGTGAAACCATCACCACCACCCAGTTTTAGAACATTTCCATCACCCCAACCTACAATTCATTTGGTAGTCAGTTCCCACTCCCACACATAGCCCCAGGAAACCACTGATCTTCTGTCTCTATAGATTTATGTCTTCTAAAAATTACACTTAAATTGACTCATACAATATGTAGTATTTTGAACATAAGTATCTAACATCCATCACTTAGCTTAATGTTATTAAGATGCATCTATGTTGTAGCAAGTTCCATTTTATTGCTAAATAATATTTTGTTATGTGTATAAACCACATTTTGTTCATCCATTCACCAAATGATAGATATTTAAATTGTTTAAGGTTCTTGGTTATCACATGTAATGCTGCTATAAATATTCATGTATAAGCCTTTGTGCAGACGTATGTTTTGATTTTTCTCTTGATATCTAGGAGAGGAATTACTGGATTGTATAGTAAAGTTATGTTTAATATTTTATTAAAGTATCAAATTCCCACCATTTTACATTCCCTGGGGTAATGAATCTTGTTTCTAGTTTCTCCACATTCTATCCAATACTTATTAATGTCTATCAATTTTATTAAGTCAATTAATTGTGTATGAAGTGCATCCATGTTTCTGCAAGTGGCAAAATTTCATTCTTTTTATGGCTGAGTAGTATTCCATTGTATATGTCTACCACCCCTTCTTTATTCCATTCATCTGTTAATGGACACTTAGGTGCTTCCATATCTTGGCAATCATAAATAATGCTGTTATGAACATTGATCGGGGTGCATGTACCTTTCAAATTAGCGTTTTGGGTTTTTTTAATTTATAGCCAAGAGTGGAATTTCTAAGTCATATGGTAGCTCTATTTTTAGTTTATTGAGAAAACTTCACATTGTTTTATACAATGGCTACCCCAATTTATGCTCCCACCAACAGCGTACAAATGTTCCCTTTTCTCTACATCCTCACCAACATTTGTTATTTGTGTTCTTTTTGATGACAACCATTCTGAGAGGTGTGAGGTGATATCTCAATTTCCTGATGATTAGCAATGTCGAGCATCTTTTCACATGCTTGTTGGGCATCTGTATTTCCTCTTTGGAAAACTGTCTATTCAGGCTTCCCACCACTTTTAATTGTGTTGTTTAGTTTTTTGGTGTTGAGTTTTATGAACTGTTTATATATGTTGGATATTAAACCCCTGTCAGTCACATTATTTGCAAATATTTTCTCTCATCCAGTAGCTCATCTTTTCATTTTGTCAGTGATTTACTTTGCTGTGCAAAAGATTTTAAGTTAGAACAGGGGTCCAAAACAAATTACTGTTGTGATTTATGTCAAAGAGTGTTCTGCCTGTTTTCCTCTAGGAGTTTTAGAGTATCTGGTCTTACATTTAGGTATTTAATCCATTTTGAGTTTATTTTTGTATATGGTGTTAGAGAATGTTCTAATTTCATTCTCTTACATGTAGCTGTCCAGCTTTCCCAGCGCCACTTATTGAGGAGACTGTCTTTTCTCCATGGTGTGTTCTTGCCTCCTTTGTGGTAGATTAATTGATCATAATGTCATTTTTCACAGAATTAGAACAAATAATTTTAAAATTTGTATGGAAACACAAAAGACCCCAAATCCCAAAACAGTCTTGAAAAAGAACAGAGCTGGAGGAGTCACACTCCCTGACTTCAGACTATACTACAAAGTTACAGTGCTTAAAATAGTATGGTACTGGCACAAAAACAGACACATAGATCATTGGAACAGGCAAGAAAGCCCAGAAATAAACCTATGTACTTATGGTAGAAGTACCATATGACCCAGCAATTCCACTCCTCGGTGTATAGCTGAAACAAAACAAAAACAAAAACACTAATTTGAAAGATACATGTACTCCTACATTCATAGCAGCATTGTTTACAATTGCCAAGATGTGGAAGAAACTAAGTGTCCATTAACAGATGAATGGATAAAGAAGTTGTGGTATATATATACAATGGAACACTACTCAGCAATAAAGAAGACAATGTGTATATCTATTTGGTGAAATGTCCATTAACATCTGTTGTGACTTGTGTTCCCCCTAAAGATATTTTGAAGTCCTAACCCCTAGTACCTGTGAACGTGACGTTACTGGGAAATAGGATTTTTTCTGATGCAATCAACTTAAAATGAACTCATAGTAGATGAGGATAGGACCTCAATCCAATACAACCAGTACCTTCATAAGAAAAGGAGAAACACACAGGAAAGAAGAACACTATGTGATGACAGAAACAGAGACTGAAGTGATACAGCTGTAAATGGAGGAACATGAAGGAGTGTCAGCAAACACCAGAAGCTAGGAGGAGGCAAAGGAGGATTCTACTCAGTTTCAGTGGGAGCATGGTGCTACTTGATTTGGGGATTATAACCTCTAGAATAGTGAGACAATACATTTCTGTTGTTTAAAACACCTAATTTGTGGTACTTTGTTACAGCAGCCCTAGGACACTGATACAACAATTTTGCCAATTTTTAATTGGCTTATTTACATTCTTATTCTGAATTGTATGGGTTCTTTACATGGTCTGGATATGAGTGCATATCAGATATACAATTTGTAAATATTTTCTTCTAGTCTGTGGCTTGTTATTTTTTTTCCTTTATTTTTACATAATAGTTTTGGACTCACAGCAAAATTGAGAAGAATATACACAAATTTCCCATATACCCTCTGCCTTCACACATGCATAGCCTCTCCCATTATAAACATCACCCACCAGAGTGGTACATTTATTACAATTGATGAACCTACATTAACACATTATTATCACCCAAAGTTCAGAGTTTACATTTGGATCCACTCTAGGTGTTGTACATGCTATGGGTTGGGACAAATGCATAAAAACATGTAAACATCATGATAGTATTATAGAGTATTTTCACTGCCTTAAAAATTTCCTGTGCTCTGTCTGTTCATCCCTCTCCCTACCTCATCTTTTCATTTCATAATGTCTTTTGAAGTACACACATGTTTTATTTGGTGAGATCCAATTTAACAATTGTTTTTACTTTTATGGCTCCTGCTTTTGGTGTCATATTTTAAAACTCTTTGCATAATCCAAGGTCATAAAGATTTTCTCCTATATTTTCTTCTATAAATATTATAGTTTTAACTTGTAAATTTAGTTCTATGGTCAATTTTTATGTATGGAATGAAGCTGGGGACTAAACTAATCCCTTTATATGAGATTCATATTGTTCCAGAATCATTTATTGAAAATCCTCCCATGGAATTCCTTTGGCATCTTTGTTGAAAATTAGTTAACCATAAATGTAAGACTTTGTTTCTGAATGTTAATTCTGTTCCATTGATCTGTATGCCAATCTCTATAGCAGTTACCTCACTGTCTTGATTTCAGTACCTTTACAGTAAGTTTTGAGATCAAGCAGTCTAAGTTTTTCATTCTGTTCTTCTTTTCAAAATTGCTATGTCTATTCAGGATCCTTCTCATTCCCATGTGAATTTTAGGATCAGCTTATTAAAAAAAAAAAAAAACTTACTGGTGTTTTAATAGGTATTCAATTCAATCTATAACAAAATTCTGAAAAAACTGTTGGCATAACAATCTAGTCTTTCAATCCATAAACATGGAATATCTCTATTTAGAGCTTAATTTCTCTCAGCAATATTTTATAAAGTTTAGTGCAAAGGTCTTGCATTTTTGTCAGTTTTATTCTTAAGTATTTTATTTTTTTTGATGCTATTATGAATGGAATTAAAAAATTATTTAAAGATTGTTTATGGTATTATATGGAATACTATTAATTTTTTAATGTATTGATCTTATATATTGAGACATTGCTGAAATTATCAATTAGTTCTAGCAGGAGTTTTGTGATACTTTAGAATTTTTCACATTCAGGATCATATCATCTAGGAATAAAGTTTTAGTTCCTTCTTTCCAAACTGTATGTATTTTATTTCTTTTTCTTGTCAGATTTCACTGTCTAGAAAGAACCTTCAGTAGTGTTGAACAGAAGTGTCAGGATCAGACACATTTGTTTTGTTCTTGATCTTAGGGAAGAAACATTTAGTCTTTCACTATGAAGTCTGATGTTTACTGTAAGTTTTCCAAGTGCTGCTATCAATCTGAGAAAGTTTTCTTCAGTTCCTAGCTAATTGAGAGTTGTTATTATTATTATTTTGTAATCAGGAATAAGTGTTGGATTTTTCAAATGATTCTTACATGTTTGCTGAAAAGATTGTCATTTTTCCCCTTATTTTGCAAATATGGTATATTACATTAAGTGATTTTTAAATTTTAAACCAATATTGAATTTCTGATATAAATTCCATTTGGTCATGCTATATAGTACTTTTTATATGTTGTAAAATTCTGTCTTCTAACATTAAAGATTTTTGTATCTATGTTCCTGAGGGTTGTTGGTCTGTAGTTTAATTTTCTTGTGATGTCTTGGTCTAGCTTTGGTATCATCATTGGTCTCATAGAATGAGTTGTGAAATATTTGCTCTATTTCTATTTTCTGAAAGCTTTTAGAACAGACATTATTTCTTCTTTTAACATTTCATAGGAATATCCAATTAAGTCATCTCAAATTAGCCTTTGTGAGAAAAATCTTAATTACTAATTCAATTGTATCACTTATTATAACTCTACTCAGATTTTTCTATTTCTTCTCTTGTCAGTTTTTGTAATTTGTATCCTTCAAAAAAGTCATTGATTTGACTGTATTGTATGAGAAATAAATATGATTTCAAAACAAGTCTGGGAATTAGGACACAAGGGTCAGGTCTAACTTTTCCTCTGAAATCGTTTGTAAAACATTTCATATCTCTGGGCAGCTAAACCTCTCATTTTTCCTTAGAAGGAAGAGGCTAGATAACCTTTAAGGAACCAACAATAAAGTGATGCTTTTACATTATGAACAGAAGAATGTCCAGTTGAACAATAACAGATTTAGTTATTTGCTCCTGGATGTTTTATTTTGGAAGTTCTTATATTGTTTACATGAGTTATTTTTCACAGATGTTTTATTTTTGTTCTTTTTGTTGGTAGTGTATAATCAAGCTTTGAAAATATTTATTATGATATGTTTCCTTGCCCTATTGTTCCCGGGCAGGTGGCTTGGATAACTAGGAAAACTCATTTAAAGAGCAAATATAAAATTTCATGATATTTTAACCTTTTTTGGCAAGTCTGTGATTGGGAAAAAAGCAATTTGGCAGTCTTAGAACCTTATTTTCTCACCACGAATTCCACAAGTTTCATCATTTGTAAAAATAATAAATATCTTAGGAACTGTGGAACCATTACCAATGTTTTCTATAAAATAAAACATATTAAATTTATTTAACTCCATTTATTCTAGATTCTCATGTAATAAGATAGTAGTCCTTTATGGTATATAGCCTAAAATACTGAAGCTTTCAAATATTTTTCTCCACAACACATAATAAGGAATTTATTTTATATCACAGCTTAGAATGTACACACACACACACACACACACACACACACACACACACACACACACATCTCCTACCCACACAGTCTTAGACATGTAAATATTCCCCCAACATTTCTTGGACAATGTACAAGTGCACTTCACAATGTTATAATGGCTATTCCATTTCATTGTATTAGGTTTCATTCTTTTGGGTGGAGGGGTTACCCATTAAATTGATTTTATCATCCAATAATGGGTGACAACCCAAAATTTGAAAAATATTGTTAATATGTAATTGGCATTTAAATCATACACTTAGGTCACATTTTCAGAGGTGGTATGCTAAGTACTATTTGGAGAGTTGTTCAGAGGAAACTAGTGGGTAGGTCATTGGAGTGTGGCCTTTTAATACACAGGGAGAATTGGGAGATAGCACACTTCCTTGACTAATTCTACGTGTCAACACCACCATCATTTAACATCCCTACCTTACCTGTACAGTGTCCCTAATACAACTTAGAAGGTAAAATGGGCATATAGATATATCATTTTCACAGTCAGCAAAAACGAAATTTAAACCAAAGTCCCATTTATTAAATGTATGATACAAGGTATATTAGTTTCCTAGGGCTGCCATAAAAAAAGTGCTTTACACTAGGGGGGCTTAAAACAACAGAAATGTATTGTTTATAATTCTGGAGATTAGAAGTCCAAAATCAGGGTGTCAGCAGGGGCATGCTCCTTCTGAAATCTGTAGGGAAATCATTCCTTGTCTCCTCTTAGCTTCTAGTGGTTTGCTGGCAATCTTTGTCATTCCCTGGCTTACAGCTGCATAATTTCAATCTCTGCCTTTGTTGTCACATGGTATTCTTCCTGCCTGCCTTTATCTTCACATGGTTGTCATCTTCTAAGGACACCAGTTGTATTGGATTAGCAACCCACCTTCCTCCAGTATGACTCATCTTAATTAACTACATCTGTCAAGACTATTGTGAAGTCAGGTCACATTCTGAGATACTGGGATTAGGACTTCAACCTCTATTTTTTGGAGGGATACAATTCAACCCATAACACTGAGAAACATTTCTCCACACTCTGTTTTGTCTCAGATTTTACTTCTCAAGTATCACAGTGTTATAAATTATAACTGTAGTGTCAGGAGATTTGGAGAGAGGGCAGTTGGAGGAATTAGGAAAAGGAAAAAAATCATATTGGTCATAAGTCAAGAAACTGCAAAAGAAAATGTATTTTAATTTGTAAGACCACCTGAAACTGCTGGGCTATTCCACTCAGAATCATTTCAAGAACCACTCTTGAAAGGCATGCTTTATTATGCTTTCAATTCCTAACTTTGATACAGAATCTCCTGTTTTTCTGTCTCCCCTTCTTTGGTCATTAAATAGTGCTGAATTCCTACAGTCATCCATTCCCGTGTAGCAACTCTTTCACAGATCACTGTTGTTTTGTTATATTTGTAAGAATGCTGAGTTTTGGATTAAAAAAGAAAAATCCGTCAGCTGCATGGCTTTCCCCTGCTGAACTAGAGACCGGAAAATAAATGTTTGCACCTTTAATGACCTCCATTGTCCTGACTTCACAGAATCCCCAGTGGGCAGCTAATCCTTTGGAACAATACAGTACAGATGTTTCACAAGATAAGAAGGCTAATTCCAGACCAATCAGAGCCACTCCAAATGTCAGCACACTAAAATAAACTTAAAATATGGGGCAAACAGATGCAACCTCCACAGTCTGATCCCTTTGTCAGTGGGTCATTCTACCGTAATGGGCGATATTTCTGCTTTGTTTACGTCGATGGCAACTTTCTCCTTAGTAAGAACTAAGCTGCCCTAGGTGTGCTCTCATATTTGCTATGCTCACGACTGTCAGAAATTCTTCTCAAAATAAACACTGCTTGGCATCTCTGGACTTTTACATGTACCTCTGCCTCTGAAATTACTGCCATGGTTTTATATCTGGATAGTAAGTAGTTCAGTGGTGTTCAACAATTCAAAGAAGTTTTGATTAAGGCAGAGAAAATGTCCCCAGATCTCCACTATGAGAAAAAGATTTCCTCTGCTTAAATAAAAAATGTTGCAAAATCTTCTGGAATTATCCACATAAATGCTACAAGTTTCCTATATTTTTATGTTTATAGTAAAAATAACTCTAATGTGATTACTAAATACGAGGTAATAGAAGTGAAGTTGATAGGTAATAAAAGTGAAGTTGATATTAATAATAAATATAATACACTTATTTCTTACATGTATTTTATTTTACAATTTACTATTTCATCTATAGATTAATATTTTCCTGATTCTAAGAACACACAGACAAAGCAAGAGTCTTGGGGAGAAAAGGGTAACCTCCTTTCCCTTAAAGATTACATTCAATGTACAAGTCAATGTGAGAATTTTTCTCGACTTACAAAACATTTTAAAATGTTAAGAATCATAAATATTGAGAAAATGCAGAACCCCTAAGTAATATATAAAAATGTCCATATTGTAGAAAACCAGAAAATGTTTTGATAAAAGACTACTATTTAGGTGCCTTAGGATTTAGATTATTTTAAAACAATTTTGAGTTATGATTAAAAATTGATAATTGGGAGATGTAAGACAGTAAAAATATTTTTAAGATTCATGAGAAGATCTTATTTCTTCTCTTTGTAAATCTAACTTGGCTTTAAACACTGTGACTAGCACCACCACCACCACCCCCACGTATAAGTAATGGAGAATCCTCCCCAAATTTTTCAAGTATTGGGGCCAATGGAGCTGTTGAAATAAAACAACTGGAAGCACCAAATTAAGGCAACAGATTATCAGGTCTATTGCATTGGAAAAGATTGTGCCCTATGACAAGTTTTCAGGTGAATTTCTTGGTTAAAATGAGAAAACAATATGATTTTGTATCCATTTGCGAGGAGGGTTGGTGGTTCCAGAATAATTACACTCTTTTTGTTCTTTCTTGCCCTTATCAACACAATCTCTTGCCTCCTCAGCAAAAGCAACTTAAATAGTTTTGTTGTTTTTTTAATCCTCGTTTTCTTTTCTTTTCAAATGTCCTGGTTTTCCTTTTATTTGTTGAAGTTTAAAATTTGGAGTGTGTTTGGTAAAAATAAATAAAAGATGTGTGTCTGTTTATTATTTCATTTATTTATTTATTTAACTTAATTTTTAGATGTGTGCCTGCTTAGATTCTCATTCCTTAATTCTTTGGACAATAATTTGTATCTACCTAGGAGTTCAATGATTTCTGGAGCACTGTGATCAGCTACCGATCAGCCAAGAAGACTTTATCTGCGTAATGGAAATCATGTGAGGAAAACATAAGAGTGGATATAAATGTTTCTCTCTCTCTCTCCTGTGTGTTTATGTGTGTGTGTGTGTGTGTGTGTGTGTGTGTGTGTGTGTGTGTGTGT
>NW_020837965.1:9534325-9752461 GCF_003676395.1 Aethalodelphis obliquidens | reverse complement strand
TGTGTGTGTGTGTGTGTGTGTGTGTGTGTGTGTGTGTGTGTGTGTGTCTGTTTTTCTGATCTTCCTTCTTTTATTCTCTTTGTTGATCCATCATCCTCTTCTTCTGTTTCTTTCTTTTGGACTTCAGTAGTTTTGCTATGAAGCCCATTTTATAGTAAATTTAGAGTTGAAAGCAGATGAACAGAAAGTTAAAACTTTCTGGTAAGTCAACTCTACTATGTAATGTATTCACTGTTATACTATATCATCTTTTCCCCAAACGAATTCTCATTTTAAAAGAATGTTTTAATTTTGTTTCCTTGTTTATTTATTTGTTTTCAATCCATTACTTAAAAAAAATGACAATATTAAGATATTATTGAACTTTGTGAATCTGAACCATGGTTTAGCTTTACCAGCAGAACTATGGCCTACTTATTAACATGCTTGTTTTTTTGTTTGTCAGTTTGTTTGTTTTGTATTGTTTACTGCCTGTACCCAGGATTTGAGCAGTTAATAGACCTAAACATTTATCAGATGGTTGTCCAGTAAACATGCTTCTTAAACACGATAATCCATGTAGTATGTTTCTTCTAGGAGAGGCCAAAGCCTTCCTAACTCTAGCTTATGATCAGTTTATGTTCTGGCAGTTGAGAATAGAGTGGAATAATTTAACTTAACAGCCTTGATTTTTAGAATGTTCATTTAACCAGCTCACACATTAAATGTTGATGTAGTCTTTGCACTTGAAAAGACCCTTATGGAACTTGAAGAATATTTTTGAAGTCTAACATTGGCTGCTGACTTAGCTGATTACAATGCCATAAAGACCTTCATTCCAATCTTTGAGAAAAAAATATGAATGAATGTCCAAAGTAAATTGATGCTAACTACAAGAGGACAGCCAAAAAGTCATAGAAGTTTGGGAAAGGAAGAAAACATTTTTATAAATTAGTAAACATTTGGTGATAAAGATGGGAAGAAAATTTGAAGTTTGGCAATTTTCCCTATAAAATGACAGATAGTTTAGCATTCTGCAAAGTATTTCTTAGAAGCAAAGCCCGGAAGATCCATTAGATCTATGTCTTTACAGTGAAAATTTGTGATTTATCACATTATACAACACTGATTCTTGTATGTAACATTGTATGTAATATTAAATGTAATACAATATTAATAAGTGGATTGAATATTACTTTTAAATGAAATCAAATTCATGAGAGCCATACTGAGGCATTTTTGCTTTCTTATTTGATCAAATCCTTTCTTCCAAAAATATGTCTTATTTAATCTCTTCTGAAAAAAGTTATCATGAATTTCTTGGACTATTTCATAATTTGGGGTTTCTCAGTGTTAATAAGAAAACTATTCATGAGACAAATATCTGAACATTTACAGGCTCATCCATCATAGTGAAGAAAGATTTAAATATTCTGGGAAATTTCTGCTTAGAGCCATAGTGAGAGGGAAAACTTATTTAAAATAATAAGATTTTTCTGGTCATGTGCCATATTTCTTGATCCATTGTGTTTGGCACCAGGAAACAACTTGGCATGAACCGTTGAAAAATCCATCAGCAACTGTGTCAACTTTATCACTTCCTGAGCTCATGCTTGCAGGAAATGGATACAAAAACAATGATTTAAAAGGGGAAAGATTACTCTTTCCCATTTGAAAAATTTTAAAAATATACTTTTAACACTTACTTGCTTTTTTCCTTTAGTAAATAAGTTGGAAGTTTGCCCTAATGATAAACAACAGATATATCATAATATATCAGATTAAGCTTCATCTATGGAATAAAATTAAGAATGCATTCTCTATTTTTTCACCTGGTTGTTGTGAGTGATTTTGAAAAAACAGAACAAATCATATGAATTTAAGTGTGTAATGAAAGGGTAGGAAGAGAAGAATAATACAATGATGGCAAACTCAGAAATACTACCAATATTGCTACTTCCAAAGATAAATAGTGGTTTTATGTGCTGTATGGAGATGTAATAGTGATTAGAGAAGATGATCAAATTGAAAAAAAAAAATATTTACAGAGCAGAATGGTGTAATGGCACAAACAACTTTTCAATGAAATTTTAAAAGAAACGGAAATATACAAAATGTTTACTTATACTATATTTGGATTAGAAAACATAGTAAGTAAACGGGTATAAAATCCATAAGTATTGATGGCCTGATATTTTGATCTTTTAGCCATAGAAATATAAAACAAACTCCTCCTTGGTCCCATTCCCTCAGCATCTAGCTTGGCTACAGGCACTCATGTGATTACTTACAATATTTGCAGCTGAGATTCTAATAAGTGATCATGCTAAATATGTATTCCCTAGAAAATAGTCTTGGCTTTTTTATCAGAGTTTTATTGCTTTTACTACTCAAAATTTATTCCAAAGAGCTCTACCTTCAAATCTGATTAACTATTACATAATAAATTAAATCCAAATATTCCTTGAATGAATTGGCTCTCAGAAGGACTAAATATTTAGGCAGGCAGGCAGAGCCCAAAAATTGGAAACAAAACAAAACTCAGTTAAGATTCTATGTTTTCCTTTTTATTAACATCTCTGAAATATGTAGTTATATCTTTATTTTACCTAAAATTTCTTTCACAGATATTATATTTTAGGATATTGGAATTTCTAGTTTGTAATTAATAATACTGAATCCAGTAACAAAAATGATTCATCTATGTCACACATAGGGTAAGTAGTAGAACCTAAACTAGAAATCATATCTCTTGACTTCAGGGTGCTTTTCAGCATAGTGTCCACATGTATTTTAGACTATGGCCTGTGGAATCTAAAGTAGATTGAGCTAAAACCTCAGTTGCCATTACGAGATAGGTGGTCCCACTGGGATGTGCCCCAAGCACCCTAACCACTCTGCAACCCAAGCAACTCCATTTGGATCTATTTTACTTGTTGGGTTTTCGGGCTTTTATTTGGAAAGGAGATTTGAAAATAAAACCTGAGCAATCTACCTTTACTTACAACAGATTAGTGTCATAGTTCCTTAAGCATGAAATCTAAATTTGACAAGGTAAAATGTGAGAAAGATTTACTAATGAAAGATTAAAAAACTAAGCTATAGGTTTCTCAAACATACCTCCAACTAGATTTTGTTGAATAATTCAGCTAAAGAGAGATTTAAAGATTAAACAGCACATTTTTTTTTTTTGGTATATTATTAAGAGAGCTACCTGAGGACAAGGAGGTAAAAATAAATAATGAATTGGCCCTTTTTTCAGAAATTTTACAATGTTGTTGTTCAAATTTTTTTATTTGGAGTAAAAAGCTATATAACAGAATACAGAAAATACCAGACATTACAGTGGCCTGGTATTCTTTGCCAGTCCAAATAAAAACAAAATACTGAAAGAGAATGCTTTCAAAATCTCCACTGAAAGTAAAACTGCTATAAAAATGTTTGTACTAAAATAAAGGAAATGAATGAAGTTCTACTAAAATATAGGAAATAAATGTAGCTCATAAGTAATAGAAGAAATAGTGGGGGACATTTCAGTACATAATAAGAACATTTTAATCATCTCACACTTGACAGAATAGCTGTTATCAAAAAGTGAAAAAAAGACAAATTGGCAAGGATGTGGAGAAAAGGAAACCCTAGTACACCATTGGTGGGAATGTAAATTGGCACAGCTGCTATGGAAAACAATATGAAGGATCCTCAAAAAACTAAAAATAGAACTACCATATGATCCAGCAATTCCACTCCTGGGTATCTGAAGAAAAGTAAAACACTATTGGAAAAGATACATGCACCCCGATGTTCATAGCAGCATTTACAATAGCTAAGATATGGAAGCAACCTAAGTGTCCATCAACAATGGAATGGAATGCTACTCAGCCACAAAAGGAATGAAATTCTGCCATTTGCAACAACATGGATGGAACTAGAGAGTATTATGCTTAATGAAATAAGTCAGACAGAGAAATACAAATGAAAGAGTATATCAAAACAGAAACAGACTCACTGGTATAGAGAACAGATTTGTAGGTACCAGTGGGTAGAGGGAGGGGGGAGAGGAAAAATGGGGGTGTGGGGCTGAGAGGAACAAACTACTATGTATAAAGTGGACAAACTACAGAGATGTACTGTATATCACAGGGAAGTATAGCCATTGTGATCTTAAATGGAGTATAAGCTATAAAAATATTGAGTCACTATGTTGTACACCTGAAACTAATATGATGTTGTAAATCAACTATAATTCAATGAGAAAAAAGTTTTTAATATAAATCCAAAGTTAAACTAGGCTGCTTATGACAACAGTGAGTTTTCTGTCACTAGAGTACAAATGTCTGATAAATATTTTAGTCACACATTTAATATATACAGGTGATTCTCATTATTCTTGATAGTTATGTTCAGCCATGTCACTGTGAAACCTGAACTAGTAAAACTGAACCACAAGCTCCTAGGAGAAATCCCAGATTAGGTTCCTGTGAGCCTCTGGTCACAATATTTTCCTCAGTGGATCAATATATAACCTGTTTTAAAGCATGTTTCTGTTTAAAGATGCTTTATTTAGTATCACTGTTGATTCTTTAGAATTTAACTCACAGCCAACAGCACTATAAGTCATTCCTGAATGAAATATATCTAACACATGTATTTTCTTCATAAGGCATGTCACAGCCTTCTCAAGGGAGATAAGTAACACCCAACAACACTGCAGCACTGTTCTTGGAGGATATTTTAAACAATGAAGTCACCTCTGAAAAAACACAAAAATGAGAAAAATGTGACACTAAATAGACTGTGAAACGGACACACTTATGATGTGAGAGTTGAAACAAACTCAGATGGGAACATGCATGACAGGATAATCAAATGTTTTGTCACTCTCTGAACATCCAAAAAAGACTGAGAAAACAGAGTGAATATTGATTTGGAGGGTTACAAATAAATTTTAGTGAAGAGGTAAATTCACAAGTAGGGAATCCATGAATAATGAGGTTTGCTTATTGAGATATCATCATATTTCCAAATGAAATACATTTTTCTAGCATTTATTTTACTGGAGTTCTCAGCAACTATACCTGTTCAATCACTCCTCCCTTTTTGAAACTTTCTCTTCCTTTTATTACCAGGACAGCCCACTCTCCTTCCAGATGTTTATCTTCACCCTCCTTCATCCCTTTCTCAGTGTTCTTTGTGGGTTCCATCTCCTCTACCATAGTTTTAAATATTGAAATTCGTTCAGGAACAATCTCCAAACCTCTTATCCTTTCACTCTGTAATCCCCCTACACAAATTTTCTATACTCATAAGACTAACAAAACTTTATCTCCAGTTCAAATCCTTCCTCTGGACTTCAGACATATTATATACAAAGGACTACTAGACAGTTCTATGCTAGTGTCTCAAAGGTACCTAGAAATCAATGTGCATAAAATTGAATTTATGATATTTCTCCACAAAATTTGAACCTACAATCTGAAGAGTTTATGAGAGAAAGACACTTTTATATCGTGGGTCCTGGGGAATATTGGAAATGATTTTAGGTAGCACACAGTGGTAAGGACAATTTTCTTCTCAATATTAAACAACTGGGTTCTTTGGCAAAGGAGAATATAGACAGGAAATATCACAGACCAGCCATATATAAGGCCTCCCATTCCCAGGATCAGGGGCCATCATTTGCCAAGCTATATCATCACCATCCCTGGTAGCACAGTATTCTGAGCCCAGGATTCAGGGCAAGATGATAAATGTGTCAGATAATCTCATTAGGTTTCTTCCTAGTAACCAGATTAAAAATTTCATTGGCAGTTATGATATAGCAACAAGAATCTATAAATCTTACTCACATTTCCCCAAATTTTTGGTGAATATTTTTACGTTGAATTAAGCTAAACTTTTAAGGAGATATCTTTCTGATTACATATTTATATCTTCCAAATCTATGCAAAGGTTATGTATTACATTTTTACTGATAAAATAACTAACATCATCCATAATTATAATAAACAGACAACAATTTTTTATCCACCTCCTGTAATTCAGTCTATTTATTTTATTGAAAATTCAGCCTCTGATTACACAGATCAAGATAAGTATTTATGGAGGGTGAGTAATGATGCTAGTAAGGTTTCAAAAGTCAGCACTTGCTTATTAGAGGAAAGGTTATTCAGTATTCTGGTTAATATAAATTTTGAAATTTCGTATTGCAGATCTGAGAATCTTGATGGTACTTAATAAAGAGTTTTGAATGAGTTGATGAGGCAGATGATGAACGGAGGAGGAAAAACACAATTTTTCATTACCTTTTCAGGTGGGTAAACTTTCCTCCCACTGACACAGAATAAACTTTTCAACACGGTCATTGTTACTTGTCCATGTTGAAAGGTACTTTTGAAGATACTTTTTTCTCTCCATATGTTAACTCAGCCAGTAAAGACGCTCTACCCATCCTGTTTCACAAAAGAAGTGTATGGCAGAACCTAAGAAACACTTGTGAAGGCTGCAGCCCAGAAACACAGGCCTACTAATTATATTACTGGGACTTCATTATAAAAGTATAAAATGTTTTCACTCCCCTGCACCTTACCACCACACCCAAAGGGGTCTAATATAATAACAGTAGGTTGCAGATGAAATACCTACAATTTTGAGGAGAGGTACTTAGAGACACCTTGAGAAAACAGAAACAATAGAGAACTTCGAAAACTCTGACACCTATACCTACTGCAAATATGAAAGACAGCCCAACTCCCAGTCAAATTAATATAACCACAGATTGAGGAAACTCAGGGAACATGCAGCAGGATATATATGAAAAAACTACACCTAGGCAAATCATACTGAAACTACAGAAAAACAAATTCTTGAAAGAATTCATAAAGAAAACAGTACTTCTTACTTATAGAGGAACAATGTTAAGAATTGAAGTTGACTTCTTGTCAGAAACTATTTAAGCAATAAAAAAGTAGAGTGAAATATTTAAATTTTCAAAAGAAATAAACTCAACAACATAGAATACTATAACAAATGAAATTATACTTGAAAAGTTAAAGACAAATAAAGAATTTCTCAATTAAAAGCAAATGGGAGAGAGAGCCTCATCCACCAGAGGGCAGACAGCAGAAGCAAGAAGAGCTACATTCCTGAAACCTGTGGAAAACAACCCACATTCACAGAAAGGTAGACAAAATGAAAAGGCAGAGGGCTATACACTAGGTGAAGGAAAATGATAAAGCCCCAGAAAAAACAATTAAATGAAGTAAAGATAGACAACCTTCCAGGAAAAGAATTCAGAATAATGATAGTGAATATGATCCAGGACCTTGGAAAAAGAATAGAGGCAAAGATTGAGAAGATGCAAGAAATGATTAGCAAAGACCTAGAAGAATGAAAGAACAAACAAACAGAGATGAACAATACAATAACTGAAAAGAAAACTACACTAGAAGGAATAACTGGCAGAATAACTGAGGTAGAAGAACAGATAAGTGACCTGGAAGACCGAAAGGTGTAATTCACTGCCATGGAACAGAATAAAGGAAAAAGAATGAAAATAAATGAAGACAGCCTAAGAAACCTCTGGGACACCATTAAACACAACAACATTCACATTATAGGGGTCCCAGAAGGAGAAGAAAGAGAGAAAGAACCCAAGAAAATATTTGAAGAGATTATAGTCAAAAACTTCCCTAACATGGGAAAGGAAATAGCCACCCAAGTCCAGGAAGTCCCAGGCAAGGTAAACCCAAGAAGAAACACAACGAGATGCATAGTAATCAAATTACAAAAATTAAAGACAAAGAAAAATTATTAAAAGCAACAAGGGAAAAACGACAAATAACATACAAGGGAACTCCCATAAGGTTAACAGCTGAATTCTCAACAGAAACTCTACAAGCCAGAAGGGAGTGGCACGATATATTTAAAGTGATGAAAGGGAAAAACCTACAACCTAGATTACTCTACCTGGCAAGCATCTCAATTAAGATTTGACAGAAAAATCAAAAGCTTTATAGACAAGCAAAAGCTAAGAGAATTCAGCACCACCAAACCAGTTCTAAAACAAATGATAAAGGAACTTCTCTAAGTGGGAAACACAAGAGAAGAAAAGGACCTACAAAAACAAACTCAAAACAATTAAGAAAATGGTAATAAGAACATACATATTGATAATCACCTTAAATGTGAATGGATTAAATGCTCCAACCAAAAGACACAGCCTCACTGAATGGATACAAAAAACAAGACCCATACATGTGCTGTCTACAAGAGATCCACTTCAGACCTAGGGACACATACAGACTGAAAGTGATGGGATGGAAAAAGATGTTCCATGCAAATGGAAATAAAAAGAAAGCTGGAATAGCAATCCTCATATCAGAATAAAATAGACTTTAAAATAAAGAATGCTATAAGAGACAAGGAAGGACACTACATAATGATCAAGAGATTAGTCCAAGAAGAAGATATAACAATTCTAAATATATATGCACCCAACATAGGAGCACCTCAATACATAAGGCAAATGTTAACAGCTATAAAGGAGGAAATCAATGGTAACACAATAGTAGTGAGGTACTTTAATACCTCACTTACACCAATGGACAGATCATCCAGGCAGAAAATTAATAAGGAAACACAAGCATTAAATGAAATAATAGACCAGATGGATTTAATTGATATTTATAGGACATTCTATCTGAAAACAGCAGATTACACTTTCATCTCAAGTTCACATGGAACATTCTCCAGGATAGATCACATCTTGGGTCACAAACTGAGCCTCAGAAAATTTAAGAAAGTTGAAATCATATCAAACATCTTTCCCAACAAAAACGTTATGAGATTAGAAATCAATTACAGGAACAAAAAATATATAAAAATACAAACATATGGAGTCTAAACAATACATTACTAAATAACCAAGAGATCACTGAAGAAATCAAACAGGAAATTAAAAAAAAAATACCTAGAGACAAATGACAATGAAAACACGATGATCCAAAACCTATGGGATGCAGGAAAAGCAGTTCTAAGAAGGAAGTTTATAGCAATACAATCCTACCCCAAGAAACAAGAAAAATCTCAAATAAACAATATAACCTTACATCTAAAGGAGCTGAAGAAAGAAGAACAAATAAAACCCAAAGTTTGCAGAGGGAAATAAATCATAAAGATCAGAGAAGAAATAAATGAAATAGAAACAAAACAATAACAAAGATCAATAAAACTAAAAGCTGGTTCTTTGAGAAGATAAACAAAATTGATAAACCTTTAGACAGACTCATCAAGAAAAAGAGGGAGTGGACTCAAATCAATAAAATTAGAAATGAAAAAGGTGAAGTTACACCAGACAGTGCAGAAATACAAAGCATCCTAAGAGACTACTACAAGCAACCCTATGCCAATAAAATGGACAACCTGGAAGAAATGGACAAGTTCTCAGAAAGGTGTAACCTTCCAAGACTGAACCAGGAAGAAATAGGAAACATGAACAGACCAATCACTAGTAATGAAATTGAAACTGTGATTTAAAATCTTCAAACAAACAAAAGTCCAGGACCAGATGGCTTCACAGGTGAATTCTATCAAACATTTAGAGAAAAGCTAACACCCATCCTTCTCAAACTCTTCCAAAACTTTACAGAGGAAGGAACACTCCCAAACTCATTCTATGAGGCCACCATCACCGTGATACCAAACCAGACAAAGATATTACAAAAAAAAAAAAATTACAGACCAATATCATTGATGAATATAGATACAAAAATCCTCAACAAAATACTAGTAAACAGAATCTAACAACACATTAAAAGGATCATATACCATGATCAGTGGGCTTTGTCTCAGAGATGCAAAGATTCTTCAGTATATGGAAATCAATCAATGTGATGCACCATATTAACAAATTGAAAAATAAAAACCATATGATCATCTCAATAGATGCAGAAAAAGCTTTTGCCAAAATTCAACACCCGTTTATGATAAAAATTCTCCAGATAGTGGGCATAGAGGGAACCTAACTCAACACCATAAAGGACATATACAACAAACCCACAGCAAGCATCATTCTCAATGGTGAAAAACTGAAAGCATTTCCTCTAAGATCAGGAATAAGACAAGGATGTCCACTCTTACCACTATTATTCAACATAGTTTTGGAAGTCCTAGCCACAGCAATCAGAGAAGAAAAAGAAATAAAAAAGGAATACAAATTGGAAAAGAAGAAGTAAAACTGTCACTGTTTGCAAATGACATGATATTATACATAGGTAATCCTAAAAATGCCACCAGAGAACTTCTAGAGCTAATCAATGAATGCGGTAAAGCTGCAGGATACAAAATTAATTCACAGAAATCTCCTGCATTCCTATACACTAACAACAGAAGATCAGAAAGGGAAATTAAGGAAACAATCCCATTCACCATTGCAACAAAAAGAATAAAATACCTAGGAATAAACCTACCTAAGGAGGTGAAAGACCTGTACTCAGAAAACTATAAGACACTGATGAAACAAATCAAAGATGATACAAACAGATGGAGAGATATACCATGTTCTTGGATTGGAAGAATCAATATTATGAAAATGACTATACTACCCAAAACAATCCGTATCAAATTACCAATGACATCTTTTACATAACTAGAACACAAAAATTTTAAAATTAGTATGGAGACACAAAATACCCCAAATAGCCAAAACAATCTTGAGGGAAAAAAAACAGAACAGAGGAATCAGACTGCCTGACTTCAGACTATACTACAAAGCTACAGTAATCAAGACAATATGGTATGGGCACAAAAACCAAAATATAGAGCAATGGAACAGGATAGAAAGCCCAGAGATAAACCTATGCACCTATAGTCAACTAATCTATGACAAAGGAGGCAAGGATAAACAATAGAGAAAAGAAAGTCTCTTCAATAGGTGGTCCTGGGAAAACTGGACAGCCACATGTAAAAGAATGAAATTAGAACACTTCCTAACACCATACACAAAAATAAACTCCAAATGGATTAAAGACCTAAATATAAGACCAGACACTGTAAAACTCTTAGAGGAAAACCTAGGAAGAACACCTTTTGACATAAATCACAGCAAGATATTTTTTTGACCCACCTTCTAGAGTAATGGAAATAAAAACAAAAACAAATAAAGAGGACCTAATGAAACTTAAAAGCTTTTGCACAGCAAAGGAAACTATAAACAAGACGAAAAGCAACCCTAAGAATGGGAGAAAATATTTGCAAACGAATCAACGGACAAATGATTATTCTCCAAAATATATAAACAGCTCATGCAGCTCAATATTAAAAAAACCAAACAACCCAATACAAAAATGGACAGAAGATCTAAATAGACATTTCTTCAAAGAAGACATACAGATGGCCAAGAAGCACATGAAAAGCTGCTCAACATCACTAATTATTAGAAAAATGCAAATCAAAACTACAATGAAATATCACCTCACACAAGTTAGAATGGGCATCATCAGATAATCTACAAACAACAAATGCTGGAGAGGGTGTGGAGAAAAGGGAATCCTCTTGCACTGTTGGTGGGAATGTAAATTGATACAGCCACTATGGATAACAGCAAAAACTTAAAATTTAGTTTTTTAGTTCCTTAAAAAACTAAAACTAGAATTACCATATGACCCAGAAATCCAACTACTGGGCATATACACAGTGAAAACCATAATTCAAAAAGACACATGCACCCCACTGTTCATTGCAGCACTATTTACAATAGCCAGGTCACAGAATCAACCTAAATGCCCATTGATGGATGAATGGATAAAGAAGATGTGGTACATATATATAGTGGAATATTAGCCATAAAAAGGAATGAAATTGGATCTTTTGTAGAGATGTGGATGGATCTAGAGACTGTCATACAGAGTGAAGTAAGTCAGAAAGAGAAAAACAAGTATTGTATGTTAATGCATAAATATGGGATATAGAAAAATGGTACAGATGAACCAGTTTGCAAGGCAGAAATAGAGATGCAGATGTAGAGAACCAATGTATGGACACCAAGGGGGGAAAGCGGGGGTGGTGGTGCGGGTGGTGGTGGGATGAATTGGGAGATTGAGATTGACATGTATAAACTAATATGTATAAAATAGATAACTAAGAAGAACCTCTGTCTAAAAAATAAAACAAAATTTAAAAATACATGGGAATTCATAGCCAGCTGAGTTGCACTACTAAAATGTTTAATAGAGCTTATTCTGGGATAAAGGAATTACATATGTTAGAAACTCAGATCTACATAAAGAAAGAAGAGTGTTGGAGAATAAATAAATAATGACAAAATGAAATCTTTATTTTCTAATTAATTGATCCAAAAGGTTACTATTTAGTTAAAGTAATGATAAGATAAATGAATGACAGAAACATCATAAATGACAGGAGGGAAAAATTGGGACTACTCTGTCATAAATTACCTGCACTACACATGGAAGAGTATAGCGTTTGTAAAAAATTAATATACAGAAACCTTAATTAAATAGAATTGGGAGATGAGTAGGGGGAGCTGTCATGCCCTGCAACATTAGCAGAGTACAATAGGAAGAAACAAGACTCTTTACTGACAACAACTGAGCCAATGGATAGCTGTGGACTCTTTACTATAGCCCTCCCATGTTCCTTTCCATCTCTATAAAAGCGTTCTCTTTCTTTGCCGTTGCAGGACTTGCATGGGGCTTGCCATGGTTGAAGACCGTGAATTGCAATTCTCTGCTGATCCCAAATAAACCCATCTTTGTTGGAGAAATATCTGAAAGTTGGGTTAGGGTTGGTTTGCTTGCTTAGAGAGCCAGTTTACCAGAACATCACCTCAAGGAAGGTTTGCATCCAGTGAAAAACCCAACTCTAATAACTTTATTCTATCTTCACTACTCCCACTTCGGTTCAAGACATGTGTACCTCTTGCCTAGACTCTAGTAAGAGCTTCTTATAAGTTCTGCTTTCTTTCTCTCTTGCTTCCCTGCAATTCAATGGCCAAACAACAGCCAATAATATTGTTAAGCTCAATCAGAACATGCAACTCCCTGGTTCACTATTATCCAATAGCTTCTCATTTAGAATCAAATATAAATAGCTTGTAAATTCTAAAAGTGATACCTGCTTACCTCTCTGGGATCATCTACCATCACACTTCCATTCTATCAGTCCCACTGATTTTCTTTCTGTTCTTCAAATGTCCCAAGATATTCCAGTTTGGGGATAGTGAGCCTACTGTTCATGTCATCTGAAAGACTCTTTACATAGCTGGCTTCTTTCTGTTATTGGATCATAGTTCAAATGTTCTCACCTTTGTAAAGGATTTCTTAACCACACAATCTAAAACAATGTCTCCCCCTCTTTCTCTGTCTCCATTACCTGACATTTTTTTCCAGTATTTCTCTACTCATAGATTAGCATTGTAGTTGTTTTTGCCATTACTTTCATGCTTGTTTTTTTGTCCCACCCACACAGAGCACTCCCCACTAGAATGTCAAATCCCTATCTGAAATGATCCTGATTCTTGTATCCTTCTTGCTTAGAATAATGCCCAGAATATAGTAGGTAATTAATAAATATATTTTTCAATGAATGTGAGTAAATTGGTGGGTGAGACAGGTGGTAGGCCTCAGACCCAACTTCTAGTTTTATGAACTGCTGAGGATTCTTTGTATCAGCTGAGAGTTCAGCTCAGTTCAAACTGAGAGCACCCAGTTCAAACAGAAGTTTCTCTTGGTGAGTACTTAAGCTTTATACCAACGTATAACTACACAAGTAATGTATGTGAAACACTGCTAGTTCCTTAGATGAAAGACACAAATTATGGAAGTCAAAATGTATTTAATCAGGAATGAAAAGCATAAAATTAGAAAATGGGCTTGCTATAGTTATAAAATTCTGAAGTGAAAGAATTAAAACAAACCAAAGGCCTTTTCTTATCACTTCTAATTATCCAGATGTTCCTTATCAAAAAAACAGTGCTTATAACACAAAGGGTTTATTATTTCCTAGTGATGGTGTGATAAAATTGATCCCCTCTTAAGCTGTTGATAGAAACATATAATTATTTTGAATAAGCATGTGACTAATAAGTTCCCAAATCTTTATAAATTCATATTACCTTTACTTTAGCAAACACTTTTCTGAAACTTCTCTAAGAAATGATCAAATATATGGGGCTAAGATGGAGTGAAAAGTTTATGCATGGATGTATTTCTAACAGCATTACTTATAATAGAGAAAAAAATGGAAAAAAAATGAAAATGAAGGCCAAGCACCTTATGTTTCATAAATATGGCAGAATATTAGACTGGTCTAATTCTATACAAATTAAAACACATTGTTAAATTTTATAAAATAATGATAAAAGTAATTATATGAAGAAGAATGAAAGGTATACAGATAATTATATTCTTTTTGTCTCTTTTCTAATTCATTTAACTTGGCGGGTACTCTTCTAGGTTGAAATTATATATATTTTTTTTTTCTTTTTTTTTTTTTTTTTTTTTTTCGGTACACGGGTCTCTCACTGTTGTGGGCTCTCCCGTTGTGGAGCACAGGTTCCGGACGCGCAGGCTCAGCGGCCATGGCTCACAGGCCCAGCCGCTCCGCAGCATGTGGGATCTTCCCGGACCGGGGCACGAACCCAGTATCCTGCATCGGCAGGCAGACTCTCAACCGCTGTGCCACCAGGGAAACCCTGAAGTATATTTTTATAATAAAATCTTAGTTGTTTTTTGGTGTTTTTGCAAATATTTTCTTTCTGTGGTTTATATAATCTAAGAGTTAGTAGTAATTTTAGTAGAAAATTATTATTGAATACATAGACATTCATAATTTAGTTAAACCTTTAGTTAGTAGACAGTTTTGTGCAGGACAATATTATGTTCCTGAAATAAAAATGTAGTTTTTGGTTGGTTTTTGTTTTGATTTTTTTACCTTCCCACAAATAGCTGTGTGATCTTGATGTAATCCTGGTACCTTCACTATATACACTTGCTTGGGAGGTAACTTTAAGATTTCACAAAATAGTAGCTGATATTTCCAAATATAAATGTGAAATATTTAAGCAGGTCTGCCTCTGAGATTTTAGTTAGAATTTCCTTTAAGCAAAGAGGCAAAGAATTGAGAGAAGGGAATACTTTGGGGAATGTTATGATTCACCAGGACTCCATTTTAGCCATGAGAAATAAATATCCTCATTTTTCTCTTCCTTACCATGAAATATTTACTTTTACTTTTCAGTATTCTATCACTGCCATTCCTTGTGTTTTACAATCACAGACTGATATATAATACAGTGCTATATAATTGTATACTGTTGCAAAGTGTGAGCTTTAAATTTTAAAAAGTCTGAGTAAAATTTGATTTCATTTATGACTAATTATGCAGCCTTAGACAAAATATTCACATTTGCTATGTCATAGTTTACTCATTTCAGAATCCAGAGATGATTTCCATTGGGAAAGATTTACTGTGAGGAAGAAATAAAGAATTATTCCTAAAGTGCCTGGCATGTAGAAAGTATTCAGAATGTCAGTTGCCCCTTCCCCAACTATGTATAACTATGTACAAACTATATTATATTCTCATAAAGACAGTGACCACATCATATAGAGTAACAGAGAGAACAATTATTTGTATTCCTTGCAGCATCTAGCACTCTGCCTTGAGCATCATATGTACTGTCTCCATAAATACTTGTGGATGGATATACTGACTACAAGATGACTTTTATGGTTAAAAACAGGACTACATAAATTGAAAACATTTCATTTGCCTTTTTCCTTTTCTGAATGTCATTTTTTTACAAAGCTTATACTAATTAAAATTCAATTAATCAACTCATTCCATCTAGCAGATTGGTTGATATATTCTTCTGTTTAATCAGGCTAATTAAATGAAGGACATACTTGATATTGCTGGTCTATTCAATGCAAATATCTTTACAAAACATGCACATAAATAATTATTCTGTTCATTTTTTAAGGCATAGAAACTATAAAGACGTTGGCTTTAAGTAAGGCCACCATCATCTTACTCCTTATCAAGATTGTACAAATACACACCAGGGACATTATTTCTTTGAGAACTGGTGTCATTTCTAAAAAGTATGAATTTAAATGTGTCTCACATCACCAGGAGATTTTTACCCCCATAGTAGTTCTGCAAAGGGTCTCAATCACATTAATATGAGGAATAATATCTACATGTCATTATTTAGATGCAAATTTCTCTCTGTGATAGCAGCTCATTGAGGTGATTGAGGTCATCCCCTTCAGCCCACCGTGAATAAATAGCATTTGGTAAAGAAATGACTTTTGCAATAAGGCTGGCCTGTTCCTGAAGTCATTTGTTGACTGTTCTCAACACAGATTGCCTCTGCAATGCAATGTGTACACAGACTTTGGCTGTAGTTGAAATTCGGGCTCATTGGCTGCCATGATTGTGACAGCAATTTATCACAGAGGTAGAACCATGTGTAGGTTATCTTTTTTCCAAATGGAAAAGAATGCTATTAAAATCAACCTGAACAACACTTCCCACTCATTCTCTGCCCCCTGCACAATATTCTTAACATCTAATCAAGTGAACTACTAAATGGCTTTGAAGGAAAGTGAAAGGGAATGAAAAGCAGTTACTGTAACCATGACTGATGTGAATTTTATAATTTTGGCTTTTAACCTAATGGTGTTGCTGAATCTGAATTCAATTATGTTTTGGTTTTATTGCTAATGATCCTCTATAAATTACTATATATCAGTCCGCAGATTAAATGCATGGTGGTCATGACTTTACACTCTTTATTAAGATCTTTTCTTGTTCAAGCTTTCTTCTGGATTTAAGCACATAAAAATCCCACACACTAACATTATAACAGCTATTTTTAAATCAAAATTGAATTTTATAATTTTTCAGCAATTCAACAAACATTTATTGAACACCAACTACATGCAAAACACTGAGTTGAATATTCTGGGAGAAGTAGTTTGAGTAAGTCAAGATTACTTGTCTCAAAGAATCCATACTCCAGTTAATGTTACAGTAATTTTAATTAATTCCTACTGTGACTAAAATGTTTCTACTATCTTAATGATAACCGGAAAAATCATATTTATTGAGCACTTCATTTGTGTCAAGTACTTATTTGTGAAGATAGGATGGTATGACACAGGGTGCATGGGTGTTGGAACTAAGTATTTTAATTTAAATCTATGGCGTTCAATACCATAGGGGCCTAGAGTAAGTAAATTAGCCTTCCAGGGCTTCATTTGCAAAAAAATTACGATGACAAAAAAATGGCTTTTATTGTTTTTCTAAGGACTAGATATAATGTATGTAAAGCAACTAGAATAAAATAATACATAATATAAATGGTTGTTATTTTCATATAATTATACATATGCTCAGTGTCATTTAATCCTCAATGAAAAAAGAAAGACTCATATATGAATATTATCCTCATTAAACAGACAAGGAAATTAAGGCAAAATGAATTTAAATTTAAAATAAATTTATCTGCCTAATTTATCAAGATAATAAGAAGGGGAAACTGGTTCTCAATTTACATCGCTCTCATTTTAAACCCAATTCTCTGTTACAACATGTTGGTTTCAAAGTAATGCAAGCTGGAAGTAATTTGCCTGGGTAACAATCAATCCAAGATTGTCAAGGCTTAGCAAGTACAGCAGAGGAGACCATAGCCCACATCAAAGCACTACCAAAGACCATGGAAGTAAATCAACAAGACCTGGGGAGTTGTTGAGGGCAAGAATGAAGGAATTGGTCCACGTGATGAGATGGATCACAGTGGAAAAGTTTTTAAGGAGATGTTGGTATCAGTTGTGCCTGTAGTAATAGTTCTGAATTAATACAAGGAATGCTGGAAGAGAATCCAGCTTCAAATGAAAGTGTAGTAGATGTATATTTGTGTTTGTGATTGGGAGTTTGGTGGATAAAGATAGATGTTCTTGTTGGTCATAGTCTTAGAGGAAAATAAGTGAAAACCAGAAGTGTAGGCAGAAACAGTCTTCAGCAGCACTTTAAAAATACGCAGATGACTTTAAGGACAAAGCAGTTAAATGAATATATAAAGGAACCTGGCTTAAGACAATGAGTGGAAAGGTTATGCCCCATCTATACTCATTCAGATTTTTAAATTTAGAGGAGAAACCTTAAATAAAGCACAGGGCCATTAAAATTATATCAACATGCCAGTTTCTGCCTGCTGGATCACAGTATGTGAACTTGGTTCCATGGTAAATGTCTAAATAGAAAGGTGTAACAAGAAATTCACACAGCCTTAGATCTCAGAGGGCACAGAGAGGAAACAGCAGACTACTTCCAATAAATTGGGTATTCCCAAAGTATAAGTTTTATTCTTAATGGCTGAGAACCTGGTGCAGAGAGTAAGGTATATGTGTTTGTGTGTGTGTATTTATGAGGGGCTGAGGAGTTAAACCTGAAGTACTCTGATTCCTACCACCTGGTACTGAGTCAAGCAAGGGAAGACCAGACAAACATAGAGATAAGAATTGGAATGATGATTCATATAGATCTCCCCTATTGACATACGCCATTAATTACTATATTGAAAAATATATTATGTACATTTTATATATTTAGTATATATGTTATATGTGTATGTGTGTTTGCATATATATATATGTGTTTATACTTGTATATATATGCATGTGCACATATACATTTTACCAAGTGAAATGAAAACTGGAGGGGTTGCTAAATGGAGAATGAAGGTAGTATTGAATCAACAAATAAAAAGTAAGCAATGAGATGAATTACAGAACCCATATACGAAAAAATATTGACTTGTTATTTTAGAAATCATCCTACAAAATTCACTGTGTATATACAATGTCCTATAATATATGGATGATGCCAACTTTAAAATATATTAAATTATCCTTAAAAGATATACATTATAGGATAAGTTAATTAATTAGGTACATATGAATACATTGTTCAACCTAGTATTTTATATAAACATTTAGGCCTAAACACTTCTCTGGGTCTTCCTGTTTCTTGGGAGGTCTCCCGTGCAAATATAAATAAAAGTCATTTTCTTTCTCTTGATAGTCTGTCTCATATCAATCCCAGCCAGAGAGCCTATTTGAATGGAGGAAAATTTTACCTCCCCTAGAGTACAGAACAGAAAATCCTGAAACATATTATCATACTGAGTGAAGTAAGTCAGACAGAGAAAGGCAAGTGTCATATGATATTGCTTATATGTGGAATCTAAAAAAAAAAGGTACAAATGAACTTATCTACAAAACAGAAATAGAATCACAGATGTAGAAAACAAACTTATGGTTACTAGGGGGTAAGGTGGGGGGAGGGATAAATTGGGAGATTGGGATTGACACATATACACTATTATATATAAAATAGGTAACTAATAAGGAAGTGCTGTATAGCACAGGGAACTCTACTCAACATGTTGTAATGACTTATATGGGAAAAGAATCTAAAAAGATTGGATATATGTATATGTATAACTGATTCACTTTGCTGTACACCTGAAACTAACACAACATTGTAAATCAATTATACTCTAATAAAAATTAAAAAAAAGAAAGTCCTGAAATAGATTAAAGGATTTATGACAATACAAAATATTGTAAAGATGGGACCTCAAATTAGTGGGGTAAAAGGTTTTAAAAATAACAATAAACAGTGTTGCAACAAAAAGGTTGACTTGGAAAATGATAAAATTGAGTTCAAATTTCACACATTATACCAGGATAAATTCCAACTGTAACAGATATCTAAAGTTAACAAACAAAGCAAAGCAAAATGAAAGAAATGCTGGAAGAAAACATGAGCGCATTCTTCTATCACCTAGGAGTGAGGAATTCCTTACTTGGGACTCAAAACAAACAGACAACTGAAAATTTTGATATGTTATTACTATGCAAAGATAATAAAAACATTACTTTTGCATTGGTAAAATTTATCGTAAGCAAAGTGAAAAAAATCAACTGCACTCAAAAAATTTCATTATTCAAGGTATTATCTTGTAGAAAAAAAACACATAGAGAAAAATTTAGATTCAGAGAGCTATTGCTTTTTTGTCTTTAAAATGTGACTAATCTTCCTCATTTGTTTCAAAGTTCAGTGAAAGAATGAATACATTTTATTTTTCTCATCTGACAATTCATAGTTTTCCTTAACAAAAATAGTCCTCCCATCTGGTCATTTTTATAATTGTAATCAAATAAAAATAATCAACCTTAGACTACTTATACTACAAATTTTCTTCCTTAAATTTACTAAATTACAAATGCCATCAATTTGAGAAGAAAATTCATGTAGAAAAACAGTAGTTGATATAGCACCAATGCTATATTCTACCCATTGTTTAAAAAGCAGGAAGCATTTTAATGCTCTTTCCAGCCTGTCTATATAAAATGTAATCATTGAGATAGAATGATGCTTTTATAAAGCAAGTCGACATTCCTGGTAGAGGGAATAAGCAATGCGATATATACAACTTGACTTTCAAAATCAAGAGAAAAAACTTACAAAAATATTTGCAATTTTTTTTTAATTTAAAAGTTTTTAATTTACTAGACAAAGTTAAGCATACAGGCATAGATTCCCTAGACACACAAACGTCTCCCAACATAACAAATCATAGCAGCGTTTATAGATTCAATGTAAATAAAACAGTAAGCAATTTGAATTTGGTCCTGAAAGACCCTGCTGATGAACTCAGTACAGAGATAACAAGAGAGTACCTTGGCTTATAATGAATAAGACTGAAAGTATCAGTTCTTGAGACTGTGCTGAAAGGATCAGCGATGTCAACCTCATACCCAAAATGGCCTACATGTTTGTCAAGACTGGTTATTTTTTTCCTTCTTCCTCAGCAGCTGGACTGGGAGCTGGAATCATATGGTCAGTGACTCACTAGGAAGGCAAAGAAAGGGAGATTTAAGATACAAAACCAATGTTGATCAAGCTAGATAGAAACACAACTGTGTAAAATTACAGAAAAACAAACACTTCTCTCACCATATTTCCAGTGCAGATCCACTAATGGACATCCTCATGTCATACTAGACACTCTGTATTTATTTTTCTGATGGATTTCGCTATAATCTGCTTCAGATTATTTTAGTTTACAAAAATAACTTTTTCCAAGATTGGGGACCACCAAGGAACTACATCTGCACACATACAAAATATCATTCCTCTAGGTCTGAATTTAGAATATTCTTTGAGTTGCGCTTTCCACTTAAAAACAAACAACCACCTTCCCTTTCTCTCCTCTCTTCCCCCAACCCCCGATTTTTTTTCTAAGTAGCTTTGGATCAAAAAGATGAAATTTCACTGAGGTACACAGTTAATCTAAGAGTTCTGGGACGGGTTCACATTTCAACAACTCTTATTGTCATTTCTACATTTCTGTGCAGTTCACAATGCCAAGGGACCTGCTGCCTACCATGCTTATATTGAAAGGGCTTTGTCTTCATTACAATGATTCAGAGCAAATGGAGAGTCCATTTCTCATGGATGATGGTGCTTACAAATATTCTCTCATATCTCTGGTAACTGATGTCATTGACAGCTTTCAGAGAACATATTTTAGAGTTAGTTCTGCTCATTTGGGCCTTAACTTAGAAGAAAGACATGGGAAATACCCATTTTGAGTACATAATTTTTACCAGGGACCATGCTGGGCATTTATATACTTTATCTCACTGAAATCTTGTGAAAATTCCCATGTCAAGTGACTTGCCAAAGCCCACCCAGAGAGTACCTGGTATGCCACTTTAGATTAGAGCCTATATGCCTTCAAATTCTACATATGAATGTTTTATTTTCTTAGAACCATTGTTGGGGTTGCAGATGTTTTTATACAACTTGAGAAATTCTGTTTCAGGACTTCTGTAATTGGTTCTATTTCTCAAGTAAGTTAGATGAAGTCTTTTGAGCAACTGAATGCTGTTATCTGGTTTGAATCTGTGGTTAATTCATGATTCTATCCCTACAACACTCTTCTCTGTTCATCAGTACACTTGAACACAATCATGTGTATGTTATATAATGCATTTATGTAAAATAATGATAATCAAAATGAGTAGAAAGTAGCTGTCTGAAAACATTCTCTCAGCACAGACAGTTCAATATTTTAAGCCTCTTTAGCACCTGAGTAGAATAGCCATGTAATCGATCAGTCTAATTGCTCTCTACCACGTGACAAAATGGCCATGCCATAACGAATGCCATTGAGACATATTGGCATGGACTTAAAAATGCTGGGACTTTAAATCTGTTTGAGTTTTTTATTCTTTTTTCAAAAGTGACCTATTTTGCTATTATCAATTAGAGCAAAAATTCAAAGAAACCACACCACACTTCCAGAATTCCATTACTGGATTTTACTTGGTCGTATCAGCACCTAAAGGAAACTTTGAATTTATAAAGGATTGCATCAAAAATCAAGCAACTCAGGGAAAGAAGGGGAACGCAGAGAGACTACAGGGAATTAGAATGATCAGGTCCAGGATCTAATCAAGGTTGTCCCTTTATCATATTCTCTTTATCAGTCTTCATCAAGTTGACCTGAATAGAGGAAAGGAAAAAGAAATAGAGTTTAACATTAAGGATAACAATATCTTTCACTTCAAAACAGATAGGTTTATGATGAAACAGACTTTTGTAAGGCTTGACAAATTTGGAAACAATTCACTGCAATAGGTATATAATAAAAAAATAAAATCTACTAATATAAATAGTATTCCTGATGCTCTCAAGCCAGCTGTGTTTTCTGTGAATTTTACTCAGTTTTCAAGTGGAATTGCTTTAATGGTAAGGATCATGAAGGTATTTTCCTCCTGAAAGATACCCAAAGGAGACTACCCCTAGAAATCATTTTGTTCAACATTGGATTCTACAATGGGAAGAAGCAGCTGTGAAAGTGTTGTCCAGCTGCTCTATAACACTGGTATGGTAGGAGGAGATGATACATCAAGATGTGATAGATTTTCTTTTTAAGAATTTGGCTGACACTGTTAAACAAAGCAGCTAGATATAATCATCCTCCAAAGTCACCAGTGCTTGAGTGTGGGGAAAAAAAAATGCATTTTTACTCCAGAAAATGGGAAGTAACATTGAAGATGTCAAGATGTAGATTGATGAAGTCTGTGGTTTTCTAATTTATGTTTGTTTCTTTTGTTTTGTGACAGGGAAGCATCTAATAGGCTGATCTTTGTCCCAAATATGCAGATTTGACAAATTTTCCATAAACTATGGGTCTGGGATACACTTTAGCTCCAAATTCTAACATTAACACAGGCATCAAAGAAGTTTATTGAGAAATAACATAGCCCATGACTTGCAAATACATAATGACATACTTTGTGAGGATTTGGAAACGCTTGATTTTCAATCCACACATTGAGAGATGAGAAGAGATACTGCTGCCCTGGACAGCTTAATCATATACTCCAACTGTAAGAAGGGGGCTTGATAAATTAGACTCATGACTTCCAAATTAGCCTAAGATCAAGACTCTGTGGATCAAAATAAATATGGAATGAGAAGCTGAAAAAATGACAAGGTGGCCCATTATGGGTGATAATTGGGAAAGATCCTTTGAGGTCAGTTCTAGAAGACAGTTTCCCATCAGCCCTGTTCTTTGGCCAACTTAGACAACTTCCAAACTCCACTTAGATTTATATCATCTAGAAGAACAAAAATGCTTCTCAGAAATATAACTGGGCAGCATGCAGAATGGTAGTGAGCTAACAATTGTGTGGTAGGGTTTTCTGTTGACAGCCATATATCTCAGACTTGGTGTTGAAGGAGCCAACATCCCCAAATACTAGCAGGTGCAGACAAAAAACGTCCCCCAAATGTCTTCTCTCTCTAGTCAAATTCTACTCTCCCTAGCCAAAGGACCAAGAAAAGGGCAGGGGTGCTAGGCAGGCACTTTTAGACACAAACTTCTCTACTCCAGCTAAACACCACAGAAAAATATTACAGCCCCAGCTCTGCCCCCTCCAGCAAAGGCTGAGTGGGGAGCCTAGATTTCCACCTCTACTCTCTAGTTCAATCAGGTCTCAGCCAAAGTCTTACTTTTCTCTCACTTCCATGTCTTCACCTTGTTTATTTTCTTCTATTTAGGACTTTCTATTTAGAACCCTTTGACATGAAGTGATATGATGAATTTATTGTTATTTTTATTTTTTCTCTCTATGAAGACTTAAGCAATATAAAGGCAGGAACTGTTTCTATCTTGTTCATCATTGTGACCCCAGCACATAGAATAGTGTCAGGCGTACAATGGATATTCAATAAATGTTTATTTATTAAATGAATTAAAACATGGAAGGGCAGCACCTTTTTAATTCAACAATAACAAAAATAATATTACTAGTAATAGAAGTGTCAGTTGTTTGTTTGATCACATGAAGTTTTTGTATGAATCAAGAAATGTCTTTTTTTAGTAGGAATGGTATATTTTTCATGAATTAAACAAAGTAATATATTAAAGCTTTCAGCATGATAAATATAATTTCTAGATGAGGATACTGATGTGGAACATTGAGGTAAGTGACATGAGATCATACTTCTAGAATGTAGGAGAAAGAATTGACTCATGTGATTATGGAAGCTGAGAAGCCCCAAGATTTGCAGTTGGCATGTTGGAGACCTAAGAGAGCTGAGGTGTAGTTCAAAGGCCTGAGAGCAGAAGAGCCAGTGGTGTAAATTCTAGCCCAAAAGCCTGCAAACTTGAGACCCAAGAAGAGCTGACTTTTCAGTTATAGTTAGCAGACAGGAAAAAAATGGTGTCCAGCTCAGCAGTCACGCAGGAGTAGTTCCCCCTTGTTCAGACTTTTTTTCCTATTCAGTCTTCAACTGACTGAATAAGGCCCACCGTCATTAGGGAGGACAATCTGCTTTACAGTCTACCCATCCGAATGTTAATCTTATCCAGAAACGTCTTCAAAGACACACCCAGAATAATGTTTGGTCAAACATCCAAGCACCCCATGGCCCAGTCAAGTTGACATGTAAATTAACTATCACAGTCAGGAAAATATAAAAACTATATTTTGCCATTATTATATAATTAGTATATGCCAGATATATGTCCTCTTTCAGAATGATTCTGTGAGCTAAATATTATCACTGTGCACATTTTACAGGTGAGGAAAGCAAAGCCAGAGAAGAAAACAAAATGATTAATTTTAAATGGATGGTGACCTACAGAACAAAGATTTTAAGGTCCACTATGACTTTCTTGCCATATTACTTCATGAGGCCATCACACTTCTTCCAACATTCATATGTCATTTTGGGGCAGACACATAGAGATTATATTTTTCTTTTCATTTATGAATAAATATATATTCATAATTCAAATAGAACCAAATTGTTACTCTGAAATTGAGAAATTTGAGGATAATCTAATGCCTATTAAAAGGGACACAACCAGAGACAGTATCACACCACAGCTAGTAATAGCAGGGCTATTTCTATTACCAGGGCTAGAGGGGTTAAGTAGGTAAAGGGATACCGGAAATGAAGAAAGCTGGTGGGGGGCGGCAGAGGTTGGTCTGTATGGTGAGTCGGCACACACTTGTCACCAGAGAGCAATGTCTACAACAGGAGTTATCTCCCCAAACGGGAGTCTGGGTAGATTCCCAGAAGTAGAACTGAGTCACAGTTTCCCTCAATATGAAAAGTGAAAAGGCTGGCCCAGGGCTACCTTCTACAGACAAATAAATGCAGTCTTGAAAGTTAAAAAAAAAAAAAGAAAAAAAGAAAAAGCACCAGGAACAGTAACCTGCAGGTAGAGTGTGAGGAAAGTATGTAGCATAGTGCTCTTACTCTCCTTTCTCCCTCCAATCTTCCACAAGTGCTGCTTTACATGATCTGAATTCCACAGAAAACCAGAGGGCAAGGGGGCCCATTGATATCATCCACACAGGACAGTCTCCTGGGATGCAGAGCAGGTTGGAAAAGGTCAGAGAGGGGACTGAGGGGGGAAACAGGAGGTGCTCAGCAAAGGAAGGCAACTTTTCCATAAAGAGCTATTTGGAAGTCAGTGAGATGGAGATACCAGTTGGAATCAAAAAGGCCCTAAGAATATAAACACCAGGGGCTCAGGGAACTGCTCTCTCACCTACAGAAAGGAAGCTTAGCTGGACAGCCCAGAAGTAGGCTCACACAAGTGTCGAGGCACATAGATCCAGTTAGCTGAATTCTCATGCCAAGCCAAGCTGAATATCAGTGTTAACAGTGTTTTGTGCACGGCTTCTACAAGATGGGGTGAAAATGTCCTGCTTGGTCTCTAATACTGATTCACTTTTCTGGGAGCAACAAGCTAAAAGATTTGGCTGTGATAAATTCTTACCTGGACTGCTCATTTATTCAAGGCAGCTTCCAATTCTCAGCAGATTCTTTTGTGTGAATATAGAACCTCATTTAAACAAAATCCAGTCTCTCTTGAGGTATTATTATCTACCTTTATAGGAATAAAATATTGCATGTAAAGGTATTGATTCATTCTATATATTTTTCCATTCATGTTCTACTTAAAGAATCCTATCATAATAGTAGGCAAATTAAAAATATACTTTAAAATATATATTTATTTCGGCTGAATGTTAACAAGGTAATTGCTATGCTAGTTAGGAAGCTTTCTAATGAAATGATAATTATAGGACAATAACTCACAATTGGATAGCATCTTCAGTTTTGATACTTTTCATTAATAATAATGCTATTTCATCATTTATTCAACCAATGTTAGCTGAATATCTGTAGGCACTAAGCATTATTGTAGGCACTGGGGAAACAGAGGTTTACACTCCACTGTGAACTACAAAAAAGACTGAAGTGGGAAGAAGCTTCATGCAGAAAACTAAAACAATGCATCCTGATTAATTAGAACCAAAGTCAGGATTAGAACCCAAATACACTTAAAAAGATGCCTCCCATCATCATTCTAAATTCCTTCCCACATTCGGGGTTTGAGCCATCTTTCTGTTTCTGAACAAACTAAATATTTGCCTGCCATCAGGCCAAGTGTAAACATAAACCTCTTCATTAGAAGCATCTGTGCTGTAAACAGTTTTGAAAGAAAAAGTATGATGATTTTATTTCCTTCTTAAAAGGACAAATGTAGCTGTCCACACCTCCACACAGTTACAGAAACAGAGACAGCTATTTAGAATCCTTAAGAGTCCACGCAGAGGTTAGGATTACAAAGGTAGTTTTGTCTATAAATTAACATGTGGCTGTACACACATCATGAAATTACTTTTAACTGTGCTTGTCTTTGGGCAGATGAATTAACTACACGTGTGTATCTGAGTGCACATGCCTAGTACAGAATATTACACAAGGGTAGGATTGACAAAGTGAATTTTTCCTAAATGAATTAGATGTGCTTTCTATCCTTCGCTGTTGTTACGGACTGAACGGTTGTGTCCTTGCAAAATTCCTGTGTTGAAGATCTAACAACCCCTCAGTGTGGCTTTATTTGGAGACAGAAGTAATTAAGGTTAAATAAGGTTATAAGGGGAGGAAGGACACCAGTGTCCTTATAAGAAAAGAGCTTGCTTGCCTCTGTTCTCTCCATGCATGCACAAAGAGGCCATGGGAGTACATAGTAAGAAGGAAGCCAACTACAACCAAAGGGGAGAGCTCTCAGCAGACACCAACCCTGATGGCACCTTGATCTTGGACTTCCAGTCTCCAGAACTGTGATAAAATAAATTTCTCTTGTATAAGCAACCCATTCTATGATATTTTGTCATGGCAGCTCCAGCAGAATAATACAGCTGTTGCAAAACAAAGGTTTCTTTCTTTTGTTGTCATTGTTGTTGTTGTTTGTTATTATGTCCTGGGCATGTAGACCTAAGCCAGTAGGCAAGATCACTCCAGTACTAGGAGCCAAATCTAACTCTTGCACCGGGGAATACATAATTTAATGCAACCATATTTTTAGAAAATTTTATTTTAATTCAAGACTGAAATTTCACAGCATATCACAATATTAAATTTGGGAGGATAAAGAAGCCCTGAATTTTGGATAGGAATGAATTCTGGAAAGCAAGGAAAGTAGTTACTTTTTACAAGTGAGTAGTTAGCATCTACTATCCATTTTTGGTACTAAAGTGATTACATTCTCATTTTATACCAAAGCGGGTCTAAATGTCTTGATGATTCATTTCAAACCTTGTATTAACATTTGTGGTTAATCCCTCTGACACTGGAAAGTTTTTGCTTGATTTCCCTACTGGGTTGTGGGTTCTGTGTTTCCTATTGCTGTATAATGTGAGTTGTCAACTGTTATATTTGGGGGTGAAAGTAGGGAATAAAAGATGGAAAATGAGCTGACAAGTGTCCTTTTTCTGAAGGATTAGGCAATGGAGAAATTCCAGTGAAAAGAATAAAAAATCTCTCCAAGGAATTAATAATCCACTAGCCATATTCTACTGCCTCAAATCATAGGAAAGCTGTTTATTTCCAGGTACAGACAGATGGTGAAAATGATTAAAATTTACCACATCACATTGAGAACCATTAGAAACAAATACACGGGAGAACCAAAGCCCCTTGGGGAAACCCAAGAACAGAGTTTTCACACATTGGACACATTAAGCATTTTAATACAAGGCATTTCTCTATAAAATCTCATCATTTTTCCCCAATTTCTTTATACATGCTAAATCATTAAAGGAATACAAAACAGAGATTTCTAAAACTTCCATGTTAAATATCCATTATATTTAATAATATATATTCACATCTTTAAAATGAACTAAGGTCAGACTGATAGAATCAGTTTGAAGGTGAAAAATGCAACAGTGTAGCAGATCAACTTCCCCCCAAAGAAAGTCTAAACATCATTCCCAAAGCTCTTGTTTTAAATGTATGAGGAATAGGCAGAAATATTATTTATTATATCATGACTCAGCCAATACAAAAATTAATTCATCTCTATAAGCCCAGATTCTTCATTTAGAATTTGTACAGAATAATATACATGTGATGGAATGGCGGTAAGGGATGAATGAGGCAATGGATACAGAGTCCCTGGAAGACTATAGATGACAAATAAATGGAAGTTACTCAGGTGCATCTTCCTAATAGTTATCAAAATCTTCATTCTTAACATTATGAATTATATTAAATAAGGATCTCTAGAGAAGAGGAAGGAGACCACTATGACTCTGGACTAGATAATACAGGAGGTAAACACTATAGAGTTATTAGAAAATACAGTTTAGATTTAAGGAAGTGCTATGGTCTGAATTGTGCCTTCCCAAATTCATAGGTTGAAGCCTTAACCCCCAGTGTGATTATCACTGGAGACAGGACCTCTGAGGAGGTGATTATTCTTAAAGGAGGCCTTAAGGGTGGGGCCCTAGTCTATAGGGCTGGTGCCCTAATAAAAGAGGAAGAGATGCCAGAGCTGTCTCCCTCCCTCTGCCAACTGAGGATAAAGTGAGAAGATGGCCATGTGCAAGCCAGGAAGAAAGACCTCATCAGGAATCAAATTGACCAGCATTTTGATCTTGGACTTCCCAGCCCTCAGAGCTGTGTGAAAATGAATTGTTGTTTCAGTTACCCAGTCTATGGTGTTTTCTTTGGCAGCCTGAGCTGATTAAAACAGGGAGCATTAAGAACTAATTGATATTCTTTTCTTTACATATATAGAAAGAAGCAAATATACAAATATATAGAAAGAGGCAAATACACAAATAAATCACATTGTCTAAAAATAGTAATAAAAATCACTGTGGCCTACTTAAAGAGTCTACTTAAGGGCCCAACATTTTCACCTAAGAAATCATGAAAGACTGAAATTTGAATGTGTGCTATACTTCCATTTTTAAGACATAATGCCATAGAAGTTTGTTCTGATCAAGATTCTTTTATATGCATAAAAAATGCCACCAAAGAAGCATGAGAGTGGTAATAATAACACCATATTATTTGCGTAAAGTAACATGGTGAGAACAAATGGCTATATTTGAAAGCAGTTGGCTGTCAGAGCCATATTAAAGAAAACACAAACAGAATTAATTTATTCAATATTCTTATGCTTCATTAGGCTTTTGATTTAGTCTTTAACATTGCCAGGAGGCAGGATGGTTTTATCAAGTCGTTTTTTTTGAAATTATGTGCAAAAGATTACTAGACCTAAAAGAGTACTTTCACTCTTAATATTTATTATGGCTTGGAAATAACTACCCTACATACATCTATATTCATATGTATATGTATATATACACAATTGAATGATTATGTGTATGTGTGCACGTGTGTGTGCATTTATTTGTATCTTGGCAAAATCAATGTGACTGTGGTAGAAAATATTCCTTATTTTGGTAGAGAATCAATATCATTGACTTATTTTTACTAAACGAGTTTCTAATACTAAAATGAATGACACACATTTGTCTGAATACAAGTGTCAAACAAAATGTTCAAGGCAAAAATTAAAATATTTTTTTGCAAGTTTAGCTTATTATATATATAAATATGGATTAAGAATGAATTTAAAAGCTCACCATGTCATTTATCTTAATCTAATTTAACTTAAATTAAGCTAACGGGTGGTTTTCAATCCCTAGCTTTATATAACTTGCATGAGTTTACTATGCTAATTAGATCAAAGGAACAATCCCAACCTCTCACTACCTCAAATGGAAATTCCAACCTAAATTGGTCATGCAAATTCCTATTATTTTCCCCTCCAGCAACATACTTGGGTTGTTATCATTGTTGTACATTTGAAATTAAGCCACCCATTTTTTGAAGGCCAATTGCTTATCTGAAATATGCTCTTTGTATGTAGAAAACACACATTAAGGTGTCACAATCACTTTGATCATGTGTCAGCTATAGAACCATGTTAGATTTGGGGGTTAGGTGCTTGCCTACTCAAAAAGACTGTGGGACCCTCTAGTGTTTGTGGTCTGGTCATTTTTGAATTCCAAGAATATAGCAGAATACCCAAAAGGAAAATTGACAAAATATATTGAATTGAATAAAAAGAATCAATTACTTTGAAAAAAATTCTATTCCTTTTCTGAGATCCTGCATTGACAAAACATTTGTAAAGTAATTGATATGCAGATATTTCTAGGACCATAGTTAAGCTCACCTAATGATTGTCGGAGACACTCATGAATAAGATATGCTAAGAATGTTTCTCAACAGGGTGTCCCCATGTGCCCTCTATGACAATTTTTTTAAGTGACTGCTGATTATTTTAATTATATAAGGATATAATATCCCAAATCATCTAAGATTTTAGTGTCTGAGTGAATGGGAAACCCTCTTGTGCATGGCTTGAGTACCCCTTGACCTCATATCTTATTCCAGCCACTGATGCTGTGGACAGTTTCACACAGTCTTTGAGCAGCTTGGCTCTAGTGTAATCAGAGCCTTCCAAACACACAGCAGGTCCTCTGACTTTCTCCCCAGAGATCTTCTGACGCTGAGTGTGTGCCCCATGAAGGGTTTGCCAATCTTACAGGCACAATCCTTACTTGTTGGAGGATGAACCAATGGATGAATGGTTTCCCATTTTTACTTCTGAGCTGGATGGTTCTGAAACCCACCAGAAATCTTCTTAGAGCTCTCTGGGATCAAGCAAACAATATTCCCTTGAGGTGGCCAATTCAATAACATATGTTTGAATGAACTTTCACATGTATTCTCTCTGCTCCAAGGTCCTTTATTCTGACTCCCTAAAATCACACTTCCAAATAAACCATTCATATGCTAGCTTTTGTCTTAGAGTCTGCTTCAGAAAAAAAAAAACTAAGACATTGAATCTCCTTATTTAAAATACTCCTGGTTGCCAAATTGTTCTGTCAAATGGCAGAGGGTTCCACTGCTGGCTGTTTTTTAAGGAAAAAATAAAAACTGATCAGAAAAGATATGTGGAACCCTATGCTCATTGCAACATTATTTACAATAGCCAAGATATTAAAGCAACCTAAGTGCCTATCAATACATGAATAGATAGAGAAGATGTGGTATATAGATACAATGAAATACTACTCAGCCATAAAAAGGAATGAAATTTTGCCATTTGTGACCACAGGGATGGACCTAGAGGGTGTTATACTAAGTGAAATAAGTCAGGCAGAGAAAGACAAACACTGTGTGATTTTATTTATCTGTGGAATCTAAAAATTAAAACAAATGAATAAACACAGCAAAACAGAAACAATTATAAATACAGAGAACAAACAGGTGGTTGCCAGAAGGGGCAGGGAGAGGATTTAATGTAGGAAGATTAAGAGGTAAAAACTCCAGTTGCAAAATAAACGAGTCATAAGATGTATGAAGTGTACAGTGTGGGGAATATATTCAATAACCATGTAATATCTTTATATGGTGACATATGATAACTAGACATTGTGGTGATCGATTTGAAAGGTATAGAAATATTGAATCACTATGCTGTGCACCAGGAACTAACAGAATTTTTATAAGTCAGTTATACTTTAAAAACAAACAAATAAACTGATAGAAAAAGAGATCAGATTTGTGGTTACCAGAGCAGGGGGAAGAGGGAGATAGAATTGGATGAAGGTGGTCAAAAGGTACAAACTTCTAGTTATAAGATAAATAAGTATTAGAGATGTAATGTACAACATGATAAATATAATTAACACTGCTATATGTTACATAAGAAAGTTAAGAGAGTAAATCCTAAGTGTTCTAATCATAAGGAAAAATATTTTATTTTTCTCTTTTGTATCTATATGAGATGATGGGTGTTCACTAAACTTATTGTAGTAATCATTTCATGATGTATTTAAGTCAAAACATTATGCTTTACATTATAAACTTCTACAGTGCTGTATGTCAATTATATCTCAAAACTGAAAGAAAAATAAATAAATAATAGACTTGCTATACTAATGATAATATCTAGGAAAGTCACTGAAAGTATGATTTGATAGCATATTTGAATTAAAATTGCCCAGGAATTTGAATACAAAAAGGTGATGGGGAAATTACATCATCCCTAGGGCTACATAATTAATACAAAACAAATTCAAGAGTCCCTCTAACTATAAAGTTACTACCACATTCATATATAGGCAGCAATTTAAACTCTGCAAAATAGGTCCTCCTTTTAATTAAATAACATATGTTTGAATGAACTTTCACATGTATTATTAATTTGAAATGTATTGGCTTTGTAGTTTAGCTTGTAGCTAATATTTATATTTCTCTTTGGTTTTTGGTTATGTAACAACTATAAGTGTAAGGGATTTAAAACTAGATCCATAGCAGTATATTAAAATGATTTAACTAGGGGCTTATGAGTAGATTCCCCCCAAAATGGATCCATATATTATTCAACTTTCAGAAACAGTGTTCAAAGGTGAGGACCTAACTTCCCTTGAGATTATTTATCACTATTAATAGAAATTCAGGAAGCAGTTTCATCAGTGAATGTAATCAAAGACTATCACTTTATATTACAATATAGCATTTACTTTTATTAAAAAATGCAATAATTTAGTCCCCACAGCTTTCTCCAAGTTTTCTCAAAGAGTAAGATGACAATGCACGTGAATTCTAAAGTCTATCCACCTCAGCGATGTCTGTATTCACTCAAGACCAAGGTAACCCAACAGCTGTTTCTGCTTTAAAGGTCACTGAGAATTTATAAACAGTTTCTTCTTCTCTGTTTTCCTTAAGCTTAAATAGCCATATAGTCAAAATAAAACAAAACAAAACAAGTTTAAGCCTCATGAGGAAATAAATCTAAAGATAATAAATATCTAGAGAATACAGTCTTCTACATTAGGTCCTTTGGTAATAACTGGAGAGGCCTATGGTAGGCTTTGTAGTCACACAGACCTGGGTTCAAAGCCATTCTTCCACTTCCGGTCTGTATGACATATATGGCCTTAGGAAAACTACTTATCATTTTTGAGTCTCAGTTTATTGACCCAGAGAGTGTGGTAAAATAATATTAATTTAAGTAATGCATACAAATATCTATTTTTTTATACAGAGTCTGGAATGTATAGAACATTGGAAGAACTGAAATAAATAAATAAATAATTTTTTTAAAAAAATTTTTATGTGGACTATTATTAAAGTCTTTACTGAATATGTTACAATATTGCTTCTATTTTATGTTTTTTGGTTTTTTTGGCCGTGAGGCACATGGGATCTTAGTTCCTCAACCGGAGATAGAACCCATACCCCCTGCATTGGAAGGTGCAGTCTCTCTCTCTCTCTCTCTCTATATATATATATACACACAACTATTTAAGTGTCATATATATGCACACGAAAGGGATATAAGAAAATCTCCCAAAGGTAAGGTAGGTTCTTCTTACCAGATGAAGAGGGAGTGCCTGGCAAGGCCAAAATTATAAATGCGTATATGGCTCTAAACCCTGCTATTGTCGCACTCTCATGAATTTAAAGCCAGAAAGTGAATCAAAGACCTATCTGAAGAAATATGTTGCATAAATGGGGTGATATCCTGTACAGCTGATGATATTAATAATTAGCTGTGTGACCTCTGTATCTATCCACTGCAGCATTTTTCTGACAGAGTACAGCATCAAGGTGCCCCTTAACTCCTAATAAAGCCTAGGGACACACTTCATTCATTGGTCACTGTCAGTAACCTAGTAACTGATACCAGGAATAGCAGTTACCTCTGTGTTCATCTTAATTCTTGTTAAACTTCAATATTTTTTTCAGGTTTTATTCCTACCACTGAAACCTCTTTGGTAAGTATATTTAAAAGTGTGATTTTTTTCTTCCTCTTTTTCCCTTCATTTTCTATATGACAGAAGCTGAAAAGAGCCATGAAATTCAATTATTCTGATTCTTCATGGCCCATCTATGTGAAACAAGCCACATAGCTGAAACAGAAACATCAAGTATTCCCAGTTGTGTGGCATCAAACAATACTTTGTGGAATCAGTCTCAGGAGGATCAGATGTCTCAGTCTCACTTATTCTTGTCGTGTGTTCCAAGCCAAAAACACACAGGGGAAAATCTCAGTGTTATGGTCCAAAGTGTGTCTGAAATTTCCTGGCACTGCTGTCTAAAATCACTAAGGTCAGATGCATAGGTCATCAGAGATCCATTCCATTGGATTCTGTTCACTCAAGCCATATGATTAAGAGACCAAATCAAGATGGATGCTGAAAGCTTTTTTTTTTTTTTTTTTTTTTTGCTACTAACAGATGTTTAAGCACTCACAGAAAATGCAGGCTTTAAAATTCAGTTCCATTGGGTGGAGATATAAATATTATGTAATACTTAGTTTTGATGAGAGTAAATTCTTAAGCAATTAGAGAAGCATTCAGAGTATATTAGTATATTATAAAACTTTCTATAATTTTATGTTTTTAATTTTAATTTTTAAAGCTTTGTGGTTTTTCTTTTCTTTTCTTTTCTTTTCTTTTGTTTTTAATTCACTTTCTGAAGATAGGAAACTAGTTTGAATTCTCTCAAAGCAGAGGATTCTAAGAGTTTATTTGGGAGACGATCCAAAGGACTCGCCAGTAGGAGGTCAGATGAATGAGACAGAATGGGATGCCAATTAAGGGAGAGTTATTAAGCACATCACTGGTAGAGACAACTGGAGTTTAACACCAATAGAGAGTAAGAGCCGAGTGTAATACAGTTATACACCTGAGGTTTGGAGAGGATGTTATTATCCACCAACTGCCTCTTTCACTGGTTAATGACTTATCCTGGGGGTTCCAATTCCCAGCACTTTCCTCAGCCCTACCCTGGGCAGAGCCAGCTCTGATGGCTAGAGAATGCCCTCAGGCACAGAAACAGGAGATTTTGCTAGTTGAAATCAAATCAGTTGGTTTAGGGGATACAGGCAGGGCAATGAAAGTGTCTGCTACAGAGATATATCAACATTTCCATTTTTCATATGTAGAAACTAGGGCAAAGATTTTATGTGATATTTATCTCAAGAATACAAAGTCGATTGGGCTAATTGTCATAGAAAACATGCTAATGCCTATTAAAATTGAAACAACAAATTAAACTAATTTAGTTTGTGTCCTTAATCCCCAAATCTTTAACAAGATAACAGAAAGATACTTATGCTCATTCCTTCTCTCCATTGCCCATAGTGACTGGTCACACACTAAACCAGCAATACTATGAGAACCCTTCAGAAAACTGTAAATGAGTAGCATTTCATAATTTCAATTTAGTGTTTGGAAGCTGAAAGAATCACACCTACATTACATTTCTGATGATACCTTTACTATCTAATTGCAGGCTAGTTCACCTGAACTCAGACCAGGTATGCAATTTTAATTCCAGTGGAGTGTATATTCTATTACCTTATATTCTATTAGCTTCTATTGAGTGCTAGCAATCTAAAATATGAATGTGATTTTTTTCTTTATCTATGTAGGGAAATTAACTTGAGAAGGAAATGCTGCTCTCTGTAATATAAATGTTATCTAGATAGAAATTTATTCATAAAACGATTTTTAATCAATTATTATTATTTTTTTAATCAATTATTTTTGACAACCCAATTTTTAATATCATTTTCCATGATATACTATATATTTTTTTCTTTTTTAACTTACTTTTTAAACTTTTTTAATAAAAATTTTCAAACATACACCTAAGTTGGAAGAAGTATATGTGTACTCCAATATACCCATGACCTATATTCTATAATTAACATTTGACTACATTTGCTTTATCAAATAAATCTTTTAGTTTCCTATTAGTGCTACAATAAATTACCACAAATTCAGTGGCTTAAAACAACACAAATTTATTATCTTATACATTTGGAGTTCAGAAGACTAAAATGAGTTTCACTGAGATAAAATCAAGGTGTTAGTGGGACCGTATTCTCATTGACCAGATGTGTTCCTGGAGGTTCTAGGGAATAATCCATTCCTTGCTTTTCTAGCTACCAGAGGTCACTTGCATTCTTTAGTTTGTGGTTCCTTTCTCCTTCTTTAAATCCAGTAGCAAAGCATCTTATCTTTTTCTGATTCTGATCCCTGGTTCCCTTGTTATACTCCTTCTCTGACTCTTCTGCCTTTTTCTTCCATCTTTTAAAGACTCTTTAAAAGATGACAGAAGATAATATTTGACGCAGGATAACCAGAATAATTTTCCTACTTTTGGATCCATGAGTTGATGACACCTACAAAACCCCATTGCCATGTAAGTTGATACTTACAGTTTCACATTATTCTGCCTTCCACGCCATCTATCCTCTGTTCATCCCTCCTTTCATTCACCAATCTATCTTTTATTTGTTTCTTTCAGACTGCTTATTCCAAAGGGTCACTCTCTATTGAGTTCTCAGTCAAGATTTCTGTATCTTTAAACTTCATTTAAAGAAAAATATATTTTACAAGTTCCTCATATTTTTTTAGGAATTTGTGTGAATGCTTAAACAGTTCTGCTGCTCTATGCATGTATTTATACTAATCTTCTTAGTGTATCAACACAGGATGCCGAATTATGGATATTTTTATGTTTGTTCTGAAATTTTTTTTTTCATTTTGCTGCTTTATATAAATATTTTGCTCTCAAAAAGCCCATGTTGAATTCTTCTCACAACACTGGTTGAGAAATAGAGAAATGAAATCCATGTTCCAATAAGGTGTTTTATTCCTATGGGCCAAGTTTAGCAGCAGCGTGGTTCATTGGCTGTATATATCCAAACTGATATAAATCATCTTTTAATAAAGTGAAGATATTCTTCCCCAAGGTGAGCATGTTTCTATAGAAATATAAAGTGGTGAATAATTCAATTATTATTTAGATTTGTCTCTACAATATGATATCAACTTTGAATTTACAAATTCATATTATACTACCTAATGAAGTAGAATTCCCCACACTTCCACTCAAAAAGTAACAAAGGCAAATGGTATAACATTAATTGACACATATTGAGTACCGAATATGTATGTGCCAGATGCTGCATCATTTAGTATTATCACCCCTTTTCTATAGATGAGGCAAAAAATCATAGATTGAGTAAAATACTCATGGTCATATAGCTAATGTGCAGTGAGACTAAGATCGAAACAATCCTTCTGAACATTGTGCCTGGGGCTCAGATAGAGACAGGAAACAAAGAAGACATCTAATTCAGTCTGGAGAGAATAAACAAAGGCTTTCCAACGGAGGTAACTCTTCTCTCAATTACACTATACAGTGTTAACAACTGCCGTCACCATGTTTTACATTAGATCCTCAGATCATATTCATCTCATAGATGAAAGTTTGTGCTCTCTTAATAAACTCTCTCTGTTTCCCTCACCCCCCAGCCCTTGGAAACTACTTCTCTCTATGAGTTTGACCTCTTTTTTTTTCTTTTCTTTTCTTTACTTTTTTTTTTTTTTTTAAGATTCCCCATATCAATGATATCATGCAGTGTTTCTCTTTCTTTGTCTGACTTATTTCATTTAGCATAATGCCCTCAGGGTCTATATATGCTGTTGCAAATGAAAGGATTTTATTCTTTCTCATGGCTGAATAATATTCCATTGTGTATATATATATCACATATTTTCTATCCATTCATCTGTTGGCGGATACTTAGGTTGTTTCCGTATCTTGTCTATTGTGAACAATGCTAGAACGCACATGTGAGTGCAGATATCTCTTTGATATTCTGTTTTCATTTCCTTTGGATGTATACTCAGAAATGGGATTTCTGGATCATATTGTGGTTTTATTTTTAATTTTCTGAGGAAATTTCATGCTGTTTTCCACAGTGGCTGCACTCAGTGGAGGTGACTTTAAGAGCATGGCAGAGAGTCAGTCAATAGTAGAAATCAGAGTAGAGTCTTCCAGACCAAGAAAACAGAATGAAAAAAAAAAAAAACTGGAGCTGTGTTTCTCAAGGGAGGTTTATTTTGCTCCTCCCCCAACCCCAGTCAAGGGGCATTTGGTAATGTTTGGAGACACTTTTTCTTGTCCCAACCATGCATGGTTGCTGCTGGCGTTCAGTGCATGGGGCCAGGGATGCTGCTCTCTACCCCGTGATGCTCAGGGCAGTGCCCACAACAAAAAAGTATCTGGTCCAAAATGTCAGTAGTGCTGAGGTTGAGAAACTCTATCCTAGAGTGTGTACAAATGCCTGAAGGTTGGCATATGCAGGAGATTCAGGAGTAGTGTTAGAACAGAAGAATGAGGTGTAAAGTGGGAGATATGACAGTGGTAATGCAGGCATGTGCTACCCTTGAATCATTTTATAAGTTAGGCAAAGGAATTTGGACTTCATCCTCCATGTAATGGGGAGTCAAGGAAGAATTTTTTTATAGTGGATGACTTGACAAACCTGTATATCTTATAGGAGGGGTTGGCTTATGAGAACAAAATGAGATAATTCTTATAAAAATGGTTCATAAAATTCTATATACATTTTAGGCATTATTATTTCATATAAGTCAGTGGTCCTTAACTATTTTGGCACCAGGGACCCTTTTCATGGAAGACAATTTTTCCATGGCAGCGGGGGTGGGGAGATGGATCAGGCGGTAATGTGAGCAATGGGGAGCGATGGGGAGCAATAGGGAGTGATGGGGAGCGATGGAGAGCGATGGAGAGCGATGGGGAGTGGCAGAAGAAGCTTCGCTGGCTGGCCGCTCACCTCTTGCTGTGCGACCTGGTTCCTAACAGGCCAAGGACCGGTACCGAACCATGACCTGGGTGTTGGGGACTCCTGATATAAGTCATCATTCAGAGATGTTGATATCAAGTGGTATTTATTAGAGAAATAAAATGATCACACCCTAATTTGACAAGATCATCTACCAATAGTCCCATGATCCAATGCATTGTTACTACACCCCTAAATAGCTCTCTCATATGATTTCTATAAAAGTGCTAGTTCTTGTTCTCTTCAATGCTATTTATATTTCTAACTCTTAATATATGCACTCACACTATAAATCTTTCTGTCTACTAAGCCAGCTCTGCTCCACCCTCAGTGGTTTATTTTGCTTTAACATCTACAGGAGCACCCATCACATTGCTCACTCAGCTAGACACGATTGCATAATAAAAAGTGAAATTCATAGAAATACTTTTCTATTAATTTCTTTCTTCATATTCCCCTTTTTCTTCCTACTCTCTCTCCTTGTGTTCTTTTTCTTCCTTGTTTTTCTCTTTTCTCCAGAATCTGGCTAATGTCAATAGGAAAACATGACAAGAAAGAACCCTTACCAAAGTCTAACCAAGACATTTGATTATGTTACTTGTGAGGTATAATCATAAATGACTTCAAAGATGACCTCTGGTAGGAACCCTCTAAGATAGCACCCAATGATCTTGCCTCCTGATATTTACAGCTGTGTGTAATTTTCTCCCCCTTGAATAATTTGCTACTAATCAATATAAAATGGCAATATTGAGGAAATTCACTTCTATAATCAGGTTACAAGAGACAGTGACTTCTGTGTTGCTAGTAGACTCTCTCCATCTCTTGCTGGCTTTGATAAAGTAAGCTGCCATAGAGGAGCAGTCCATGTGCTAAGATCCCAAGGTGCAAATTTCAGCCAATAGCTAGCAAGGAACTGAGGTCCTTAACCTGACAACACTTGAGGAACTGGGAAACTGTCAATAGCTATCTGAGTTACAGTGAAAGTGGATCCTTCCATAATTGAGCTTTCAGAAGAGATCCCAGTCTCAGCAGACACCTTGATTTCTGGCTTCTGAGAGTGTGAAGTAGAGGAACAGCTAAGCCAGGTCCAACTTCCTGACCCAAAGAAACTGCAAGATAATAAACCTGTGTTGTTTTAAACTACTAAATGTTGGGATCATCTGTTATACAGCAATAGCTAAGTAATGCATGACCCTTAGTCTAAGTTCACTTTGAACTTAAATATCTTCCTCATCAACTGATAGGCACTGAGAACACAAGGATGAAAAATGTTTGAATTTCAAATTACAAAATCTTAAAAACAGTGTTGTTCCATTGTGAGGTAAGTGAATTGAATGAAGATAAGACACTACACAAACACTATACAAATACTTATTTCTGACATTCTAAAATATAAATGAAAAGAAAATTTTGTTTTCTTCTTTGTTATGAATAGTCAGTCAACTTTACACTTTAACCACAGTGTTGAATGGTAACATTAAAGCATTTTTTGGACCTAAGAGTTGACACAATCTATATTAGTTGAGGTAATAGTAACTACTGTAGTAGAAAAAACCAATATAGTAGCACAATACAGTAGCCATTTAGCTCATTCACATAAAGTTCAAAATGGATGTTTCTGATCTGAATGAATTCCTCTTATCAGCTATACATTAGAAATCCTGGGTCTTTAGTTTTAAGGCTCTATCATTTTCAATTCATTTCCAGAGTTTCCACAGAAGGAAAAGTGGATGGAGTATTGTTCATAAGAAGATTTTATGAAGTGTCGGTAACTGGCTTTCCTAGTATCTGCCAACATTTCCTTGGCCATAAACTAGTTGCACAGTCACAACTTACCAGGTTAGCGGTGCCCTGTAGAAGTATAAATGGATTTGCTGAATAGCAAATCAGGCTCTACTGCAAATTGTTATTCTTCCACTTTGCAAATCAGAAAATGAAGATTTAAGAGAGTTCAATACACTTGATGATGTTCACACCACAAAACTAATTGTAGACATAGGAGGAGTGCTCCTCCCTCTAACTTCTTGTTTGATACAGTTTCTGTCTGTTATTTTATATATATATATTATATATATATATAATTATTTATTCTCCATTTATATATAGAGAGAGTTTTCCAAGACTAAAGTTATTAAAAGTTTTGGTAGGCTATTATTAAAGGCCATTTGCAAAGATTCAAATATGTGATTATTCAATGTGCAATTATTTAGTATGCCAATTTAAAAGTGGGAGGCCATGGGTCTCTGTTTATGTTGAAAGGGCAAAAGAAATATAGCCTCTCTCTAATCTTACATTAATGAAAATTAATTAATGAAAGTGTAGTTCATTTGTAAGAAAACATTTGGGGCATTTGTAGGTTTCCTGGGCGCATCACTTTAATTAGAAATATGTAATTCTATTATCTTTTAAATTTTATGCCTTTAGATTAGCAGCACTTGAAAGAAAAAATATGCAGTGTGTCCCAAATGAGTTGTGTGGATTCTGACATTTAGTAACCTTCACCTAGATGAGCTATCCAAGCAGGTTTATGTGACCATGGGTTTAGGAATTTAGTTACCCTGAACTTGCTAGATGGAATCATACTGCTTCAAGTCCTAGACATTCAAATTTGCTTTCAAATTAACTGGTAGATTCTCAAAGCCTTAGTTAAACTAGCTCATGAAACAAATATTATTTTTTCTCTTTCTATTCTCCTAAACACTGAAATATACCTTTGAAATATAATTATCTTGTTTACTGGTTTTCTAGCTGGAATGAGGTTCTTTCTTTTAAGTAGAAAGACTCACCATGATTAATTTTAATTTAGAAAGCACTTGGAAATCATTGTATGTGATTTTTAAACAAATGCTTTTAACCATAGAAATGAAATACACTGTTATTTCATAGGACACAAATGTGGCAGCACATTGCAGTTAATTGAAGATGCTACATTCAGACGTCCACATACCTTGCCCCTACTCTGCTGATACTCTCTAACTATGTAAAATTAAGAAAGAATTGGTAGGTTGGGTGGGTGTAGTTGTGCCTCCTGGTTTTATAAAACTAATATTGTATAACAGACCTAGATTTTGAGGATTCCTGTGTAAAAGTGCAAAGTGTTGCAGGATTTGTAGGTAAGGCCATTGTGTTGAGGTACTTTGGTGGAATGTTTTAGTGAAGAACAAGGAGTGGGCTGAGATAGAGAGAGTTAGGAAAGCATACTTGAGCTCATTCTGGTTTAGGAAATGGATAGAATAAATGAGAGATATGTTATAAATTGTTCTTTTAAACTGACGGTTTGTAGGAGAAATCATGTATCTTCTTACAGTTGATCACTTAAAGATCAGAACTGTAACTGGAGGCCAAAATTTTCTTTTGTAAATCACATACACACACAAAAACATCACAAAAGGGTTAACTGTGCAATTTTTTTAAACTTCTGTAGGGCACTATATTTTTAATGACTATTTGTAAGGCTCTGTGATAAATTGACTCATGTATATAAAAAATGTTTTGACCTCCTTGGTGAGAGGTACTATTTTAAATCAGTTGATTATTTATTATTAGTGGAAGAGAATACTGAACAAATAGAAGACATGTTTTTATTCATTTATGAGGGAAAAACTGCAGAAATCTTTCTCCAAAATGGAATTTACTTATTTGCTTATTTTCCCAATGATAATAGTAGTGATAATTCAAGGGATCTGGAACATCAAATATGTGGTCTGACAAATTCAGGTTCAATAATCAATCATATGCAGTCTTTATTTAGGAAAATTACAAAACACCCTGTAGCTGCTCGTTCTCATAGCATCTTGGACTGTCTTTAGGTGTGGAAATACTGAGCTTGAATTTGCTTATTGTATGTAAGTGAAGACAAAAGAAGCATTTCTCTCTGCTTCATACATCTTACAAGTTCAACCTTCGTTGGAGGCCAACATCTCTTCACCATCCAGTTCTTTGATTTCTTTAATTCAGCACCCACATCTTCTAGCTTGATAGACTTGCCATTGCTAAAGGAGATTTTCTCCCTCTATTCTTTGAAAGTTTAAATCTGGCAAGTTGCCAGCTCTTTTTTCCTTCCAGCCCAAGCTCATCGTTGTAGAGTCCTTATATTACCTGATTGATAGCATGAGAGACAATAAGTTATCAACTCCCACTTAGCTAGTTTAAGGCAAGAGTCCAGAAATTTAGTGAAATTGAACCAATTTCTGGCTATTTAAAATTCTTAGGTGTATTCTTGGATTTTTTCCCTGAGTTTGCTTAACCATAGTAAGCTTTATTTTGACATCAGAGTTAACTCTTTTAATATCAGTATATATTATAATTATCTTTTATTTATTATCCTTTTTGTGATCTAATAAAATTAGATAACCGTTTGTATTTCTGTATTATTATGAGCAGGATGAAGAAGCAGGTACAGTGGACAATAAAATGAGACAATATAGAAGGTAGCAGTTAAAGGAAATAACAATAACAACAATGGGTGGGGGAAGAATCCTAAAGCTGCTATCATTTTACAAATAGTCAACCCCAAGGGAATAAATGCAGGATCAGTTAACAGTAATACTGGAGCTTTCTGGAGGTAGCATTCTAACCCTCCATTGTGTATGTGGCTTAGCAGTTTGAATGAGTCCTTGTCAGTGTTCAAAAGGAGAAGAAAATATACTGGAAATAGAGACTAGAAAAAGATTTCAAAAGCTGTAAAATCTCTGTGGAGTGAGTAACCCAGTAATTGGAGCTGGGAACGTGAGGAGTATGTCTTGTTTACCTTGCCACTGAATCTGGCAAGTCTCCATTAAACGCTATGAATTGGTTGGTTCCCAACTACAGGAGCCTGAAATTGTATTAATGTTAAAATGGTAGACATGAGAAAATGAAAGGAGAGAATAGCCTATTGCTCAGTGTTATGCACTGAATTGTGTCCTCCACCACCCAAATTCACATTCTATAGCCATAACCCCAAACGTGACTATATTTGGAAACAGGGCCTATGAGTAGATGATAAAGGTTAAATGAGCGCAAGAGGGATGGCGGGGAGCTAATCCAATAGGGCTGCTGCCCTTTTAAAAAGAGAAAGAGACACCAGTGCCTTTTCTCTTTGTCATATGAGGACACAGCAAGAGGCAAACATCTGCAAGCCAGGAAGAGAGACACACCAGAACCCAGCCATGCTGGCACCTTGACCTTAGCATTCCAACCCCCAGAAATATGAAAAAATAATTTTTGTTGTTTAAGTCACTCAGTCTGTGGGGTTCTATAATGGCAGACCCAGCATAGTAATACACTCCGTTAGGAAAAGGAATCTGGATTCTGCCTCTTGTCTTTAATCTTAATTACATAAAAGACTGGCTCCTGGGCAATGCAGACCCTGGATTTGAGGACATAACTTCAATTGCAGTGGCAGATGAAGATAAGACCTGTTTGTGGCCTCTCCAGAAAATGTATATGGTCTCTCTCACATCTAATAGGAAATATTTCATGGTCATTTATCTGGCTTGCTCACTTAGAGAAAGATTAGTTATATTCTTGGTGAGTACAAATAAAATAGCTATAGGAAAATAAGAGAGTGGTCATTCTAAAACACACTGTGCCATTTCCCAATTTCCTGAGTGGACTGGTTGTCCAGTTAGGTTATGGAGTGCATCAGTGATTAACACTATGCTGGGCACATTGAAAATCATCAAAAGTATTTAGGAAAGAAGATATAAAGGAAGGAGAAAGGGAAGGAGGGCATGAGGGAAAGAGGAAGGAAGGGGAAGGAAGAGAAGAAGAGATTAGGGAAAGTACTATTTCAACTTCAAGCAGAATCAGCACTTCTGGCTCTCCTATTGCCTGCATACAATGGACACCATATATGGCTAATAAGAACAAGTAAATAGATAAATTCAGGAGCTAGAAAATATTTTAGTAATGTTAACTTCAGTGTTTTACTAGATCTAGATGACTAGGATAAATCAATCAACTGGCATCCATACCCAATCAACATAACCTTCATGATGAGCATCTTGCTAAAAACATGCTAAAGGAAAAAACTTGCAATTGACTTCAAGGGACTGATGCCTCTCAACAAAGGACTACATTATGAAAAATGACTTTTGATAGGGGGCTGTGATGTTCAGTTATGAGACAGGTGGTGGGGATTTGTATTGTCTCTTTATCAGCTGTTATTTTTATAAGGATGGAGTTTCTAATGTTTTAAAAGATTTTTTTTAAAGCATCAGCACATTCTTCAAGCAAGTTATAGAGTCCTTTACTGACAGACTGTGTAATACTCTGACAAGTCTGTCCCTGGCGCCAAGAGAGGCAAAACTCTTTATTGATTCCGAATTTTATTCAGAGTGGAACCCCAAATCCGATTAGGCCCTAAATGACTTGGACTGCTTCTATTTCTTTCACCTAGCTTCTTATTTCTCTCCTCTCCATGTACTCTTCTCCAGCCATATTTTGTTGTTCTTCAGACTTATCAAGACTGTTTCCATTTTAGGGCCTATGCACTGATGAATTGCACTTCCTAGAATATTCTGTCCTCCAGATATAAGCATGGCTCATTATTTCATTTCCTTCAAACCTTGTTCAAATGTCACGTAAGAGTGACTCTGCCAGTTTTTCTCCATTGCCCTCCCCATCTCTCTGATCCATCCTTTGCCATTCTTGTGTGTTCTGTGTCTTGGCATTTGACCATAATGGACTGCATCACCAGGACTCCCTTGCCAGCTTCCTCAGATTGGGTTCAATCAACAGCAAACACAGGCAAGAAATCAGAGGGTGAAAGGAAAGAGATGTGGGGTAACTCCTTCCTTCTTCCCTCCTTGCTTTTCGGCTTGCAGTCCTGGCAGTGTGTTTCTCTGAGTACAGCTCCTGCAGCTTGGCCCCTTTGACATGGCCCCAGCTCTCTGTAGGCTCTCATAACAATGTTACCCCTCTATACCTTCAGGTATAGAGACAGCAAGAGGTTCCTGCTGTTGCTATACACTGAGTGCACCAACATTTCTTAACCTAGCTTACTCCTCTGCAGATAGTTCCTTTGTCAAGTTCTCTTTAGAAGCCTATCTGAGGGCACCTTCTTTGTCCTGACCAGCCTCTGAATAATAAACTTACCCATATGACATTTTAAAAGATTGCAACCTATTTCTCTCTCTCCTAAAGTCTTTAATCCTCTTTACTTTGCTCTTTTTTTCCCCCATATTACCCATCATCTTTTATAATATTATTTACTAATTTATTATATTTGTTCTTTATAGTCTGTCTCCCTTTGGTAGAGACAGATCCATGAAAGCAGAGGTCTTTATATAATTTGGTCACTGAGGTATCTCAAGTACTGTGAAAAGTGTGTGGTGCATAATAGATATTGAATAAACAATTATTGAATAGTGAATAAATGCATCAACCTACTAGCCATATACAGTAAGTTTCCCAGGAAATGTTTCCTGGTGTTGGTAAACATTTCTATCAATAAACTTTGAAGACTGTCCTTAACACCTTTCTCTTTAGCCTATTAAGACTTTAGAGAAGAATACAAGGCTCAAAATGTACCATCAAGTCATATTGTAGAATTCAATGGAATTAAGTTAATATATTTTAAACCAGATTAGTTACTTAGTTTTTCTGCGTGTACTGATTCTAAGCCATATTGGTCAGGATGGTTTAGGGTGTGCAGCAATAACGAAGCCAAAACTTCATACTCTTAAAGTGAAAAGGGTTTACAAATTCTCAATCTCACTACACGTTCACCTCAGTTTGACAAGGGACTCTGATCCATGTCTTCCTTACACAGAGTCTTTGCAGTTTATTGAAATAAGATGTTTCAAAAAACAATTAAATAACTGATTTCTGATGGAGAAAACATTTTAACATTCCTTGCTCCTGATCCTCAAAATTAGAATATTTCTTGAAAAAGTTTAAAATGAATTTAAGTTTTCACATAGAGTTGGATGAAATTTAGGAAAAAAAAAAACCCAACTGTACTGATATTAAATTTATAAATGGTGTTACTTAGCTGTTACAGGGAATTCCCAGGCCCTCCTCCAGCTGTGCAAAATAATGCTAAATTGTTACACATTGTTTTTCTTTGAGAAGAACATATGGACCCAAGGATAAAAGCACAGAGCTATCTTATATAATTTATGATGTTCTCTGCTTACCCAAGCCTCGTTCTTGTTCTCTCTTTCCCCTTTAGTAATATAACTTGGTCATTTCCCAAGTACTTTAAGATGATATTCACTTTATGCCTGTCCCAATAAATTTACAAAATTCCTCATATTTCCTTCCAAAGAATCTTTTCAAATCACAGATTTATTGCTCCCTACGTGGCTAAATACCAAGCAGAACTATGTCAGTAACGATAATGGCAGCAAATATGGTGTGAGATAAAGCAGGAAATAAAGATAAGATAAGCAGGAAATAAAATAATACCTCCTTGCTGCCTTTGGAATTTTCCTAAAACTCCTTCATGGATACAATTAAGGTAAACTAATTTATGATTTAACAGTAAAATGTTGCTGGTAAAATTTTAAAAGTTGAAAATGACTATCCTACATATTTTGGATGGGTTTAGCTTATCTAATCAAATGAGAAAATCAGATTCTTAATTCAGTGTACAAAACCATCAGCATCCAAGATCAGGGGATGTGAATTGCCTGGCCAACTGCCTCAAAGCAGAATAACACTTTGTTCAGAAATTTTAAAGTTTAAGTTAATAAAACTATATTGTGAGTTGATTAAACCAAAATTAACGCTTTTATAGTTCCTAAATATTTAAATTTATAAGATACATATTCTTTATGCTAAATTAATTTTTTTTCTCATGCTGAATAAGTCAGTTAGAACTTGGAAAAACTTTTATGACTTTACCTTACATTTATTGAGACAAACATTCCAATAGCTTCAAGTGTCTTTGTTTCTTCAGAAGCACATTGTGGAAAATTTGCAGGGATGAGAAATAATTATCATTTTGACTTTACATTCTACTGAGAATACATATCATTGTACTAAGCAATAAATGTTTTCTATAAATTTGTGAAATCCAGATCTTTTAATTCTTCTGAGAGAAAAATGCATGACTATAAAAAACAGCTCTGCTACCTTTATGAATTACTGTTGTATTGTTTGGACACCAAACTCTAGAGGTAGCCATACTAGAAGTTCATTTATGGCTATGTAACCTAATACTGGAGGGTATAATAATTAGCACAAGAATGTTAGAAATAATTTTATATTGTTGAATTGAATGATGTTCAAGTTATGTTGACTGGTCAAAAATACTTCACATGCTTCTCTGACCTTGTCTGAAAGCATTTAAGAAGCTGGTGAGCAGAGCAGTATAGTAGAGTTCTACTCTTAAAATTCCGTTCTTTCCAGGATTCTGTCTGTAAATAAAGATTTCCGTTGCCTGTTCCATTGAAAAGTTTAGCACCATTCTGCCACTAGAAGACTGTTGAATTCACCTCTATGATAAAAACAAACAAACAAACAAAAAATCTGTTGCGTGCTTAGGACTTAGACCTGGATCTCTCCCAATCCATAAGAACAGAGACAAATGCTAAGTTAGTCTTTGCTCATTTGGTTTGCATCCTTCTGAATAAGCTGGACCATTCTGCATGTCCTCACCTTTTGCAGCCTTTCTTGATTCCCTAGTTTGGGCTTAGACACCTTGCCTTTTGGATCCTATTTTTGCCATTAGGGATTCTAGCAGAGACAGAATTTACCTCATTGTACTTAAACCACAGTTTCTCTTAATATGCTTGCCTCTCCACATTACATTAACTCCCCACCATTAGATTCATTTGTTGTGTAAATAAATAAGTGTATTGAGTTATAATCATATTCTTATATGACCTGGAATTTTCCTTAGCGATAATGAGTAATAACTGACCATACGTATCATAATCTACTATGTAAAGAAAAGGAAAACACAGTATAATTGTGATACACTGAAACTCCTGTTTTTTCCCTCTTTCTCATGCCTCACGCTGTCTTACTGGCTCTGTCTACTGGAAACTGTTAATCAAATGTACCATCATATTAAGGTATAAAAAAATGTTAACAGCTGAAGACGGTACTCCTCTTTCAAGTTATGTTAGAATTAAAGCCTTTAAAAAGTAGATTAATTTATCAAAGTTAGAGCTTCAGAATCCACCTGAGGGACATCATTTTGTCTTCCTGAAATTCTTCCTTCTCAGTATTTGCCTACACTCCCTAATACATCAAGGTAGACTCACAGAAAATATGGTCCTGGTACAGAATTAGCCACAATATGCAACAACCATTTGGATCATTAACAATATATCTTTTTAAGTTATAGAAATTATACAAAGGCATTGGATACATGAGCCGTTGTGCTGTGATTTTATGTTTTCCATCACATCTAAGTTTTCCTCCCCTGTGGAGGTCAGAATTTAAGGTGGCTCCATGATTCCACCTCTTGGGTGTCCTTGTATAATCCCCTCACCTTGAGTGTGGGTAGGACTGGTAACTTATTTTCAACCAATAGAACATGTCAAAGGCAATGGGAGGTCACTCCATTGACATCAGATTGGTGTCTAAAAATTCAACTCAATTCTGACACTGTCTACCAGGAGATAGCATCAGGTACCACAGGTTAAGTGTTAGTCCTACAAGACTGTCTCTTTCCCTATCCCATCCTTTCAAATGTCACTCCCAAGCCCAGATTATTACCTGTACTTCTGACCAATCAGCTATAAATCAGAGATTCCCACAGCCTCCTCCTTGGGTTTGGTTAATTTGCTAGAATGGCTCACAGAACTCACAGAAACATTTTACTGATTAGATCACAGGTTTATTATAAAATGGTATAACTCAGGAACAGCCACATAGAAGAGATATATCAGGCAAGATGTGCTAACAGGGCTGGGAGCTTCCATGCCCTGTCCAGGCATACCACTCTTCCAGCCCCTCCACATGTTCACAACCCAGAAGCTTTCTGAACCTCTTATTCTTGTTTTGTGTTTTTGTTGTTGTTGTTTTTATGGAATTTTCATCACATCCACAAGACTGATTAAATCATTGGCCACTGGAGATTGAACTTAAGTCTCTAGCCCCGCTCCTCTTCCCAGAAGTCAGAAGGTGAAATTCCAACCTGCTAATTGCATGGTTGGCTCCACTGGCAACCAAACCCCATCCTTAGGTACTGTCCAAAAGTCACCTAGTTAACATAACCAGAGACAATTTTACTGCTCTCAACACTAGAAAATTCTAAGAGTTCTGGGAGCTGTGAATCAGAAACCATGGACTAAGACCAAATATATATGAAAAATATATTTTGGTCAACTGAATGATCAATACACATATTTTTTATAAATCACAATATTGGACACCCTAAGCAGATGACCCGTTTAACCTATACCTAGACTCCTGTACCATAGAAGCTGTGAGATAATAAATGTGTATTCTTTTAAATATCTAAGTTTCTGGTAATTTGTTATACAACATAGACTAGTAATAACGACCTTACTCCCTGATTACAGACCACTGTCAAGATATAAAACATCTTACAATTTGCTTGCAACTAGCAAACAGAGAATGGTTAGTTCTGGCAGTATGTGATACACACAGACCAACAGGTTTTATGAGATATTGGTAACTACCAGGGAAAGACATTTTGCTACTGTATCCACAAAAACATATGTGAGATGTTACAGAAATACTCCTTTCCTCTCCGATGTTTACTATATCCATATCTGCTTAATAATCAGGAACAGTAAACGGACTCATTTTTTTTTTTTAATATCTACTTCATGTAGATTTTTTTTAAATTAATTATTTATTTATTTATGGCTGTGTTGGGTTTCATTTCTGTGTGAGGGCTTTCTCTAGTTGTGGCAAGTGGGGGTCACTCTTCATCACGGTGCACGGGCCTCTCACTATTGTGGCCTGTCTTGTTGCGGAGCACAAGCTCCAGACACGCAGGCTCAGTAATTGTGGCTTACGGACCCAGTTGCTCCGCGGCATGTGGGATCTTCCCAGACCAGGGCTCGAACCCGTGTTGCTTGCATTAGCAGGCAGATTCTCAACCACTGCGCCACCAGGGAAGCCCAATGGACTCATTTTGTAATATTTCCTCAGGGAAAAAAAAATTTAAAGTACATATAAATTATGCGTACATTCTCTTTCTATGGGGCTGCACTATTCCCACTTATGTCTAGGTGTTTTTCATGGTTTAAATCAACACTTAACATGAACACTTTCTGCAAAAGACTGTCTGACTAAGAAGCACAAGGGAAGTTTGCATAAAATGCTAACGGAGTACAAATTGACATGCACAATTTAAAGTTAAAAATGTGTTTTTCTAGCCTGTTTTCTCTCTTTCTTATCGCACTTTTATAGATAAGTAGTAGGACAGCACCTAAAGGCAGTTGTGATGTAGTGTCCGAGCCATGAAATTCTTGTTTTCCAAGTTTCCCTATAGTTCTTTGCACTCAGTAACTTAAATCTAGCCCCTTCATCTTAGACTGCTTTTCCTCCATGCTGTGTTCCCTCCCCAAGTGGATTATTTACATTCTCTGAAAAGGTTTAGAAAGTACAGGCAGTGCTATATTTAGTCACCAGTATTTTATTTTCTCACTCAGGAATTCACTTTCACTGGGGACACAATTTACACCTTAACAACATCTTAACCACATGAAATCTAACAATGTTGTTAGAACCGTTTATCTGGCCCTGGTTAAAGCTCAGTATTGAAAAGGAACACTTTTAAATAGGGGTATAAGGTGGGCTGAAAAATGACCCCTTCCCACCTCCACCTCCCTGCCAAAGATGTCCACTTCCTAATCCCTGGAAACTGATAATATGTTACCTTGCGTGGTAAAAGGGACTCTGCAAATGTGATTAAATTAATGATCTTGAGATGATGAGATGACCCTGGATTATTTTTGTGCACCCCATGTTAGCACAAAGGTCCTTATAAGAAGGAAACAGATGAGTCAGAGTCATAGAAAGAAGATGGAAGTAAGGGTCAGAGAGGAAAGAGATGCTGTGCTGCAGGCTTGGAAGACAGAGAAGGGGGAGGCAGGAACCAAGGAATAGAGGCATCCTGTAGAAGCTGAAAAAGACAAGGTAAATCATTCTCCTCTAGAGCTTCTAAAAGGAAAGAACCTAGGGGCAGGTCAGGAATAAAGATACAGACGTAGAGAATGGACTTGAGGACACGGGGAGGGGGAAGAGTAAGCTGGGACAAAGTGAGAGAGTGGCATGGGTTTATACCTACTACCAAATGTAAACTAGATAGCTAGTGGGAGGCAGCCGCATAGCGCAGGGAGATCAGCTCGGTGCTTTGTGTCCACGTAGAGGGGTGGGATAGAGAGGGTGGGAGGGAGACGTAAGAGGGAGGAGATATGGGGATATGTGTATATTTATAGCTGATTCACTTTGTTATACAGCAGAAACTAACATACCATTGTAAAGCAATTATACTCCAATAAAGATATTTTAAAAAATGCAGCCTTATGGACTCATTTTAGATGTTTCACCTCCAGAACTATACGAGAATAAATGTGTGATATTTTAGGACATTAAATTTGGGGCAGTTTGCTACAGCAGCAATAAGAAACCAATACAGTTTATAAATGGATGCTAAGATAGTTTAGAAAGTTCAGAAACTAATGGACCAGACTTCCACAGTTTGAGAAGCCCAATGTAATCAAGTATTTCTCTTGTGAAGAGGGATTATACTTTTGTCTTTATGTATAGTTAATAGCCTGTTTTCTTTCTTGGAATAAAAACATCTTATTTATGGGTAAGCAGAGCCCATCACCAAAATATAAGGCTTACAGCCCTCTGCCAAGGACATGTTTCATTAAATTTGACCAGTTCTGAAACTGAGAGATGATCTGGTTAAGGTAGACATTAAAGATTTTACCAGAAGCTTGGACCAAAACTCTGTAGGGACTGTTATTCTGGGTTTGTGTGGAGACCTCCAAACTATGAATTATGTTTCATTCAGGAAAAACTTGTAGGGTCACATCCAGTCAAAATTGCCTTACCTGATTCAGCACACCATACACCATGCACCAAGGAACAAGGAACGTTTCTCCCCACTAATTAACACAGCAGCAAGAGCTACAACAAAATTTAAGTTTGAATTCTAACCAAAGAAAGTCAATTCATAGGACGTTTGCAGATATTGCATTAATAGATATGCTTATTGTAGGAGCACAAAGATACTGTGTTTTGCTTAAATGTAGCAGACAATAGTTTCTTATCCCATCTGTTTCTCATGAGAAAGGAAAGTAAATTGCAGGAAGAAGTCAAAGGGCTTCAGAATTTCCCTTTAACTGCTTGGTTTCCCTTGACAACATTTCTGGCAAATATGTGAGTTTTCCAGCCCCTGCTTGAACATCTCCATGTATGGAGATGTTTCTATAGACAACCTTTCCTTGGATGGAAAACTAGAAAGTTCTCAATCAGAGCTGAAACCTTACTTCCTATATAACCCACAACCTATTCTTATCTTGTTCAAGAAGCTGCCCTTGGCAATGTGACCACAATAACTCAGAAAAGTGAAAATCCCTGTGCTTATGATAAGTACCAGCTCCTCCTTACAGACCCCTTACCTCAGTTTTGGATTGATTTTTCTGTCTATCAAAATCAAAGTTGAGCTCAAGTGTAAAAACCTCAGTTATATGTTGCCTTTTCTATTGTTTGAGGTGGGGAGGGAATCTAAGAATAGAATAAACAAATTAAGTGACAGTATCCTATTTCAAGCATAAATAAATTTTATGAAGACATGACTCTATGTCCATGAACATCCAAAATTGTTCTGTTTCTCCAAGTCACTGTGAAAAATTGCTTAGCAGGAAGTAATTTCTTTTTCCCACTAAAGTATGTTTTTGAAGGATTTTCATGTAAGGTTTGATTAAAAAGCATGTTTTTCTTTTTACTAGAAAGCCCAAAATCATAACCTACAAATATTAAGAAAGAATAGGTTTATTGTATGGATGCTTTAACATAGAGAAAATAGCAAGCTTGGTATTTCAAGGTTACAAGCCCTGGAATACTTTAACTGTTGACTCATAAGTGGAAGAGGTAGGTAGCAAGTTTTTCTGGTCCTGACACTGAGCAAACTTAATCAAATACTCTAACGTATGTAACCCTCTCTTTCCACCTCTACTAAAAAGGAACTGGTAGAGGTTGCCTCTGAAGCATTCCAGATTTAGAGACTTCTTATTCTGTTGTGAAGAGAAAACCATTCTTTTCTCATTCCTGAAATGATGGTATCATGATTTGGTTGTGTCTGTATCTGGAACATACACATATTCACTTGGCACTTCTCATTAGTGTAGCTGTAGTATTTAGTAACTGTACCTAACTTTTACTATCCCTTTCAGCCCTCCAAAAAAAATGAAGCCAGAAATTTAATAAAGTCAGGGCATAATGCCACACTTCTAGTCTCATTTTGAGAATTTTACCACTTTCAGTTATTTGAAAAGGTTAAATATACAATAATCCTTTGGGTGCCATGAAGCAAATAAAATTTAATTCTGAATCATCCCAAGGGTGTTACCAGTGGAGAGCTGTCTCATCTCCTGGATGGCTATCAAACAACCTGATTTTTGTGCTCTTCTGTCTATTTACCCAAGGCAGGTATGTGGATTTTATGAATGCATGAGTGCCTTTTAGGTAGAAATCTTTCTTCATAAATTCTAGTAAACTAATTTACCTGAAACAGTATGCGTTTAGTTTGTTGGAAAATCAACTGTCAACATAATTTTAATCTCTTTAACTGATTATTAATTTGGAAAAAAAAATGTATTATTAAAAGAAAAACACCATCAACATATCTCCAGATACTAGCTAGTCAGCTTACTAGCTTGAATACGTTTCCAAATATAACCTACATACAATCAACAACCTACACAGTGAACAAATACTAGAAAAGAGATTTGGTATCCTTCGAGGCTGAAGGGACCTAACATCTCACTAATGTTTATTTTGTTTCCAAGCCAGCAAAGTGCACATGTATTTAGAACAGCCTTCCATAATCCCAGGTGTTTATTAGTCTTTCCTTGGATTTCATTTAATTTCCCTAATTTCTTTGGTGTTGATCTTTTGGGACAGAAACATCAATCTGCATTAATTTACCATACATATTTAATTATCTGGGGAGTAAGTATTAATTTATACCTATTTTATTTATTACTCAATTAATAAAAACACTAAGGTTGAAAGAAGTTAAATAATTTACTTCATGTCACAGGAAGAGGCAGATTCCATCTTGGAGGACCTTATATCTACAAAAGTATCTTACTTGCACATAAAATCTCACATGGTCATCACTCAGGATTCTACTGCTCTGACTCCAGGCCCTTAAGTGGAGTCTTAAGATCAAGTGGCTTCTCTTGGACATAGGGTTAATGTTCCAAAATAATCTCTCCATCTCTTTACTACCAACACCCAAATAAGAAACTATAAATATACCCCATTTCATCACAAGTTACTAGTGGCTTGTGAAGTAACATAAAAATTTATCTATTCATGATGAAGTACTAAAGACTTAGCATATGCTGCAATTCGATTATAATTTTGATCTAGAGACAAAGAAGAAAGGGAGAGACATATTAATTCTTGCCTCTTGAATAGTAGAAGTTCCAGCATTCTGACATGTCAGTGAAAGGTCTTTTGGATTGGGTGGCCATTCCTTTGTCTATCAAATTATGAGTCAGTGAATTTCAAAAATATTTGCTCACTTACACTCTAAATTAAGTTTGAAAATTATGTACCTCTTCACATTGTTTTAAGTTGTTTGAGTTTGTAAGTTGATGTCTATAATTATTTAATTTTATTAAATTATTCAATTAAAACTGTGCAAAATATGTGATTTTTGCCCATTGAAAAATTGACATTTAAAATGTAACTGTTACACCAGTTTTCAAAAATAACCAAAAGAAGTTTGACAAGCTAGCAATTGAAATAACTACGATCATCCATTTTCTTTATGACACTTCTGATAAAGGATTTATATCCAAAATATACAAAGAATCCTTAAAACTCAACAATAAGGAAACAGACAATTCAATTAAAAATGGGCAAGAGGTCTGAACAGACACATCACAAAAGAAGAAATACAGAAGGTATAAAAGCATATGAAAAGATATTCAACATCATTTGGCATTAGGGAAATGCAAATTAAAACTAAAGTGGATACCACCACATACCTATTAGAGTAACTAAAATCACACACACGTACAAAAATCCTGACAATAGAAATGCTGGTGATAATTCAAAGCAAAAGGAACTCAAATCATTGCTGATGGGAAAGTAAAATGGTACAGCCATTTTGGAAGACAGTTTAGTAGTTTTTTAGAAATCTAAACACAGTCCTGCCATGCAATCGGCAATTTTATTCCTAGTTATTTTATATAATTGCTATAAAGATGTACACTCTTAGAAAAGCCTACATGCACAATTTATAGCTTCTTTATTCATAAATGTCAAAAATTGGAAGCAAACAAGATGTTCTTCAATAGGTGAGTGGATAAAAACTACAGTATGTCCATACAATGGATTATTATTCAGCAATTTTTAAAAATGAGCTTTCACATCACACACAAAAAGTTAATAAACCTTAAAGAAATATTGCTAAGTGAAAAAAGCCAGTGAAACACCACAAGTAGTACAATTCAAATTATATGATACTCTGGAAAAGATAAAACAATAGTTACTGTAAAAAGATCAGTGGTTGCCATGGTTTCTAGGGAAAGGGGGAAGGGTTATAAGGTGAAACATACAGGATTATTTTTAGAGGAGAGAAACTAGTATTCTGGATGATACTTTAAGGGTGATATATGACTTTATGAATTTGTCGAAACATATGAAGATTTACAGCACAAAGAGGGAAGCACAAATGTAGGAAAATTCTTTTAAAAATTAGGACAATGTGGGATCTCAGGATAGAATACATAATGTGACAAAGGAATCTAACTGTATTATGAATAATTGAAATGACCTCAATGGAGTGGTCCAGAGAATGAATAGGTGATGACCTAAATAATCTTGGAAATGAGTAGACTATATAAACTAAAAGCAAAAATAACTGCACATAAGAACTCTATTCCAATGGATATAGTTGCTCTTGATGGGGGTATGAGTTAACAATTCTGATGTCGCTAGATCTGTATACTAGAAGTGAACTGGAAGCAAAGGCATGGCAGACACATACATAGGCACACGCACACTACCACACTGACGAGGCTATGTCACAGGGACACAGAAGCCAACAAAAGACTCCCAACGGCCAAAGCTGGAATAATTTAAGTTACGAAACAAATTTTTAAAAGTCTTAAATTTTAACCCAAAGTATAAAATAAATATCCATGAGTCAATTTTGATACAAACACATGATGAAATAAACAAACAAACAAACAAATAAATAAATAAATAAGAGAAGAAAGTTTCCCATGTAAAAGAAATCCAAATAATTCATGTAGATGCTCTGCTCTCAAGGGAGTGAAGCATAATTTTCCGATCCTGAGGTGTAAGTTATACATAGTGACTTTGCTGTGAAGAGGATAATGTAGAGATGAGGATAAAAAAGAAATTATATAGTGGAGAAATCTGTTAAGCACTACCTTGGCCAAGTGAGCGTGATCAACATGAGCAGTGATAAATCATGTTTACAGTGCCCTTGATATGATGCGATGAAAATGACACATCACCTATCTGCTCCTCCTGCCCCAAACCCGTAATCCCACCCTTACTATGAAAAAAAAAAAAAATCAGAAAAATGCCAAGAGAGAGGAATTCTGCAAAATACCTGACAAGTATTCCTCAAAGCTATTAAAATCACTGTTAAAAAAAAAAAAAGGTAACTATGAGAAACTCACAGCCAAGAGGAGCCTAAGGAGACATGACAACTACATGTGATGTGGTAAGCTGGGTGGAATCTTAGAACAAAAAAAACTAAGTAAAATATAAAATGTTAACAATAATACAAACTTAGTATAGGGTATCTGGGACTCTCTGTATTATATTTTCAATTTTCCTGTAAATCTAAAACTGTTCTAAAAATAATCTACTTACAAATAAAGTAGGCAATAGAGTTTTGCCTTGTATACCACATAAATTTTTAGGGTTTGAGCACTTAGTGTTTTCATTACACATGTAAAAATAAGAATAAATAAATAAATAAAACCAATACATAGACACGATTTTTTAAAACAATAAGAATATTTATAATCTGTTTATTTTATTGAACTAAATTTATTTTATATACTCCCACATAATTTTCTCCTATTATGATACACATTAATGATGGAAAGCTTTTATGTGATCACTCCATCATATCCTTCTGCATAAATATCTTCATAAATTAAATTTTCAATTTTTTGTGAAATAATGATGCCAAGTTTAAAAATTTTTGTAAGTGTAATTTTACTAGTGCAATTGACGCAAAACATATATTAAAAATGATAAATTGTGATTAAATATAAAAAGGAAGACTATTTGTCAAATGCATCTCTTAATAAGAAGTTTGGACTATTTTATGTAAGTCTGTGGGGTTTAATTCATTTATTAATATTCCTAATAGTTGCTTATTATTTGTTTTTAGAATGGGACTACTATTTATTTTCATAGATATAAATTCTAAGAAAAGTTATTGATGTAAATTAATAGATCAAAATGGAATGAATTTTGTTCTAGCAATGCTAATCAAGTTTTTGAACTTTTTCCAAGTTATAAGCCAAAATAATAAGCATGATTTATCATCAAAAACTATTTATAATGATCTATCAACTGATAATTGATGAGATTCTCCTTTAGTAACGTTGAAAGCAGATCGAAATCTATATTATTTGCAAAATAATTTGTTACCAACTCAGTAATGACATTTCTTCTCTCAGATTATGAAAGTTCTACCAAAAAAGCTTTATAAGATTTGATCAAATAGCCACTTAATTATATCTGTGACTCTTTCACTTTAGGGTACTTCATTTAATAATTTAATATGATGCAATTAGAAAGAGTTTTAAAAATGTAAACATTAATTTCAGTGTACTTTTATTATCATGATATATTTTGACAAAATATTTTATTTTATCACAAATTTTAAATAGTTTTTGTCAATACTCTGAAGTTCCAGATATAGGTTATGCAATATAGAGGAATAATGTATATATCTAAAGGAATCTTTGTTGTTTAACTAATCAAACAAATCAGACTTACTTTCTATCAGACAACAATTTATTACACATTTCAATGGAAACGAACATGTAAATAAGCATTTTGGAAAATATATAATCACATATTTTATGACAGATGAAAGTATCAATTCACATTATAGAGATAGGTAACTTTACGTTTTATAACAAATTACTGAACATGTTTGTTTTTGATTACCTAAGTTATAATAAATTAATGCAAATGTGACTTTAATTGTAAGTTATTTATAAAGTTAAAAGTGTGATGTGATGCAAAGCTCAATAGTCCTTCAGTAAATGTATAGCTTGCATGGGTTGGGAATTGGGGATTAATTACACACACATTTGCATGTGCATGTGTACATTTATAAGAATATACAAACACATAATACATATATGTATACATATGCTTGCGTGACAATGTGTGTGTATATATGTGCACACAAACACATTATATGTACATATCTATACATGCCTTGTATATTATATGCGTATATATACATATATATGCTATCAATATCATCAGTTCTCCATAATGAAACTATTCTATTTATTTAATGAAAGATAAAAGCATATACTGCTAAAAATGATTGGCCTGGTAGTTAGCATATATAGCATATAATGGCAATTTTGAAAAGAGAAGATTGAAAGTATATAATATTTTATAAGATGAAAGATGAGGATTGAATGTCATTGGAATAAACATATCATGATATGTTTCAACAATAATTTGTTTTATTTTTTCTCACAAACATATATAAGAGATTATATATATATTTTTTTCTCCATGAGTTTTATCAAATACATCTTGAAACACTTGGTAATCCAAAAATAAGTTCAAGGTATATTTAAAAGATTTAACTGCATGATCATATTTTGCTCTTTAGAGCACATTTTTTCTCATGATGATTTTTAGTGATAAGTATTGTGGAAAGCATTTTAAAAAGCACTATATATTTGGGACAAAATGTTATTTTAGCATTTATAGGTTAATTTAGAATTTAGAGTATTTTAGGAAAGTAAACAGTTCATTTATATCTTTTAAGTTAAAACCAAAATCTGTATCTTACAGAACAATTTCTGTCAAACTTAGGACAGATCCCACTATAAAGGCAATAGGGCAATATATTTTTTTAAATCTATTGTGTTTGACAGAAATTATAGTTAAGATTAACATAGATTGGTTGGATCAAGACTTTTAGATTAGTTCTGGGGACTACTGCTCTCCTAATTTCCTTTTAAGTTAATTGTTTCAATGTAGGCAAAACTAGATAGTAAAGTGATTGATTTATATGTAGGAACTTCAGTTATCTGAAGATCCTCAGATAAATGAAATGACTTTGCATCATCCAAGGAAGGAGGGTGAAATCAATATACCTACAGTATGTTTCTTTCATTTGCAGTTCATATTAGTAATAATAACATTCATGCAGGACCTTTCATGGAAATTAATGACTGGTTGGAGTTAATGGACCAAACAGCAACCCCTCCCAGGCAGTCATTAATCTCTAGGAATGCCTTATCCTGTGATTGCAGTTGCTTAAGTAAAAGCTTGCAGTAGAATTCCAAGAGAAATGCTAGACCTGGACTTGTCACTACAGAACAAATGGCAGTTTCGATTCCAAACAAATATCCAAAGGAACAAATAATTTGTGTTTCAATTGTTCTGTTTCCTAAAATGCTGTGCAGTATTTACAACTTTTCAGGTTGTATTCTATTAGGTTCTATTCTAAATAGAATCATCAAGATTCTGTTTCTTGAGGATTCAATGCTGGATGGAGCTGTCGTAAAGTGAAATTTCACTGTAAATAGAAGAAAGTAGACAGCACTTTAAGAAAGTAATTTGCAATATTAGTTTTCTGTTCCTATAAATAACCTCAGAAGACCCTTAAGTCCACAGAACTATAACATTAAAAGAAAAAAATGCACTAATGAAGTGCACCTAAATGTCTTTACTGATAAAACAATGTATTCTGCATTACTTATGTTACTTATATCTCAATCATAGTACAGTATTTTGTCATTTGCTTCTGAAAACTATTATCCACTGGTTTCATATTATATAGATTTCCTCCTCCCTCTGATGCTTCTTATTCCTTCTCCTGACATTGTTCCCTTTACTTACCTAAATCCTAGTGTTATCTGGGAATATGCTCAACCTTCTTCTCTTCTTACTTTACAGCTCTAGTCCATCTGTTACCTTCTATAGGGTGAGGTCTCTTCCCAATCTGAACTGGCCAACTCTACCCAACCAACTCCTCTTTCAGTGATTTCAGTCTCAGTAAGTGGGCATCATTAACTTCCACACCAGAGGTCATTTTCAAAATTCTTTTTTTTTCACTAGGCCCTGTCAATTCTGTTTTCAGAATAACATCTCAACTTCATCCACTGATTGTCAGTTATATAACCACTCCCTAATCCAATGTGATGTAGCCTTTTACACAGATTGATGGTTTTGTTGGCCTCCAATTGCCTTCTCTAGATAGTAATCAGAGCTCCTCCTAAAAGGCAGAAGTCTGTTACCCTGCTACTTAAGACCTTCAGTGACATGCCATTTTCTTTTTAATACAGTTCATGGTATTCATATGATTTATAAGCTTATCACTATTCTGGCCTTCACAAATCAATGAAAAAGAAATATGATAATCTTTAGCTGTTTGGAAATCTTCCCTTTATTCACTGAGGTGAACAGGCTGTAGCTTTTCGGTACTCTTGTATAATCCCTTTCCCTTGAGTGTGGGCAAGACCCATGACATGCTCCTTACCAATAGAATATGGCAAAGCTGACTGGATTATGTGATTAGGTGTAGGTGATGATGTTGTATATGATTGTAACATGTGTCTTGCTAGGAGATGCTCTCTTTTGCTGGCTTTAAAGAAGTAAGCCACCATGTTGTGAGCAACCACATGAACTTGGAAACAGATTGTCCCCACATGACCTAGGAAAACCGTCAGATTAGAATGAGAATCAAGTCTTGGCAGACACCATGATTGCAGCCTTCCAGAGAGCCCAGCCAGCTTATGCCTGGATTCCTTACTCAGAGAGACTCTGAGATAATAAATATGTGTTGTTTTATGCTAAATATTTGGTCATTTGTTATGAATCAATAGAAAATTAATACACTCACCCTACTTAGTAATGAATGTTCCAGTGCTTTAAGAGTTCAAAATAAACATTTTGAGTAAATATGTAACATTGGGTGTCAAGAATACAAAGTGGAAGGCCATTTCTTACAGTCAAACACACATACAAACACACTGACAGAGGATGAAAATATGACTTTTCCTTTTAAGCTGTTTTAGATAATGACAGAGAAAAGTGTTAGCTAAAAAGATGAAGCATAAATATGGAAATGAAAAATAGTACTCAGAGGAGAAAAAAAGGGTAATTAGAATAAAAGGGAAAACAAAAGAAAATTTATCAAGCAGATAGAACAGAGAGAAGATAGATGAGGAGCCCCAAGGGATACTTGAAAAAAAGGAGCACTTACCCGCAGTGAGGTGAAATTACAGAGACTGATAGTTCAGAGCCCTGACTATTCACTCACATGTCAAACTATTCACCACCGAGGGCATAGAAAACCTGCCCTGTTACAGCCTGGGAATTTAGAGCTGAACTCCAATGGTTAATGTGGTAATGAGTTTTTACAGATGGGGAAACTGAAGCTCCAAAAGCTTAAGTTAATTTTCCCAAAGCCTAGAACTTACAGTTGTCAGGGCCAGAATCCAAATCAGATTTGACTTATTTCATATGCATTGTTCTATTACCTTGATTTATTTTAAATTTCAGAGTAACCAGTTACATGGTTTGATTGATATACCAAAACAACCACTCATTAAGGAAAATACTTCTATGTTAAAACAATTTCTGGTTTATATATAAAATGCAATGTTCGTATTTGAAGTGGCTTTTATTCAGTGCTTTGAATCCTTCTGCCCTTTCAAAGTAAATTCTTAAAGATTTACAAAGTGTTAAACCTCAAACTGATGAGAACATTAATTTTTAGGTCCCTAAACATCCTATATCCAGCTTCGGCCTAGAAGTTGTCAGCTTTTTACCTTACACACCAGGTTAATACGTAATTATCTCCTCATTGTGAAGAATGGGAAGGTTATCATGATGATAGATAACTGATGGTAGAAGTCAACTGAAAGAACACATCCCATGAAATTCAGCAATTAGAGGTGACATTCAATACTTTCTTGAGACTGAGACAGTCCAAAGGCTAATTTAGATCATCATCTCAACTATTTAAGTCTCAAGTGTCTGCAGAGAGTTAACTAGCTCACTTCAGTGACATTGGAAAACCCAAGATATAAACAATGGCAAAGGAAAAAGAAAAGTGAAAATGAGAAAACAAAAATAATACATTGGATTTTTATAGCATCCACTGTTTATTATCAAACTCTTGAAGTTTGGTTTATCACTAACATCATGCTCCAGCTAAGGATACTGAAACTATCCAGGTAACACTATCACAAACAAAATTGATTTGTTTAAGGTCAAATATATAGTTAATTAGAATTCTGCTTTTGTTTTCATCTACATTGTCTTGTACGTGAAGGGAGAAGGAAGAGGCATATTGAATAAAAAAAGAGGAGAATAGGAAAATAGAGAGATGTCTACCATGGTGGCTGATTGTGTGCTAGACACACACTTCACTACAGCCTGAGATCGCCACTGAATTGTTTATGTTTAACCAAACATAGGTGGGACATAACTGTGATATAATCAAAATATTATCAGAAATCAGAGGGGTTGATTACTACTCTGACACTGGCACTCAATAATTGCATGACCACTTAATGATTGTTTTAACTTTGCATATATTTTCACCTCTTAGAAATTATACTTCCAGGAAAATAAAAATAATTAAGTGAAATAATGAATATGACAATGCCCAGTACATCAATATCATTCAACAAATTATTTTGAAATGTTAATTAACCTGATCTTGATTCAAATTCAGGGGAGCAAAACCTCAGTTATGTCATATTTAGTATAAATGCCTTAAGGTAATAAAAGAAAACTTATAACTCTTTTACCATAACTGTCATTTCTTTTAGAGTTCATTAATAAGAACTCATAATATACCCCCTAAATGTGCAAATCTTACTGAAGAACAGAAATAGATAGAAAATGTATTGTTTGGAGCCTTCCAAGGGCCTATGGTCTAACTGGGAAGAGCACAATGATCTTGTTAGTGGCTTTGTTCTAAGTGCAACATATCTTCAGACAAACAAAAGATTCAAGTTCACAAGTGTAACAAAGATCTGGCAGAAAATTGTTGAAAGATATTAAATAAGTAAGGAGGAGAAAGTAAGGCATTACCAATGAAAAAGGACTGGATAGAAAATGGAGCAGCCAGGGAAGATATTAACATTCAGTGAGGACCTGATGAGCACCAAACAAATCATCTACAAAAAGTACAGGAACTACTTTCCAAGTAACCCCTTCAAAACTGTAAAGAGCAGGCATGTTTTTATTATTCAAAATAACTTTTATGATAGGTATTGCCTTCAACATTTTATATGTAATCCAATGTGTCCTGACACCTCTCCGATCCCATGGATATCAACAGGATTGCCTCACGGCCTCAATTCCACAATGTCCTTGGTAAGCCTCAAGCCTCCTCAGGTTACTTTGACTATTTCTCTCAAAGTCCTCTCTGCTCCTGTATCCCGAGCTCTCACATGCTGGCCCTGTACTACACTACCATAGCACAACTGTGAACTCTTCTTTCCACCAATTTTCACTAAAATCCAGTCATATGACACATTCTTATTTTAGTTGCTTTATTGAAGCTCAGATTTCAGAAAAGTTGGCGAGGGGCACACACCGAGAATTACAACTTTCCTCATTCACCTGCCCTACATCCTTCTACTTCACACACCCCATTTCAGAAGTCATATACAGTCCTTCCCTGGTCTCATGCGAAGTAACCTCATCTTCTCGGCACCTTGATACCATCGGACATCCCATATCCCAGAGAGACTCAACTACCAACAAACTGTTTATCAAAGAACTTTTTCAAGCTCTGTTGTTCAAGTATCAGGACATATTGTAAAAAATTTTGAAATGGGCAAAAATGTATAGAGTGCCCTATCCCGTCAAGCTTACCCTTATGTTACATTTCATTTTTTATTGCTCTTAAGCTATCTGCAACTCTGCAAATTGTAGAAACCTGAAAATAATGCAAGTAATTCCAGTCCATACACATGCAAGAGTTCTATCTGGTGGAATGTATTGATAGTTGAATATTGCCCTATAGAAATTGACTAATTGTGCATCTGGTCATAAATTCATTGTTACAATTCTTGATTGTCTAAATGTATGCTCTTTGGGAATCCCTTCTGAAACAGCTATGGTGTCTTAGTGTTTCCCACATTAACTAATGACAATAAAATCTTTGGCCCACGTTTGAAAAATATTTTTATGAAAGTTATGTTAGGTTTTTAAAATCTGCTCAATAAAATTTAACTTCCCATACAATATTTTATACTAATCTATAAGGAGTCTTCAAATAATATATTTAACTTCTGGGGAAATGTCTGTGAAAGCCAAAAATCAAATTTAGGAATTCTCAAAGAACTTCTTTGTTACTCAGCACATTCAAGAAAACCCTACTACCTTCAGTAGTCCATAGAGTATAAGCATAGTAGATTCTTAAATGTGCTATAAAGGTTGCCTACTAGAAATGACACAAAATAAATGTCATTTTATTTAAATCTTAGTAGCATAAACTAACACACATGCTCTTAGATACAATCATTTTATGCTCACCATGAACTCGTAATTCTGACAGTGCATATAACTTCAGATTTTATGGCCTAAATTTATTATATTTGAAGGGATGTCTACTCATTTGATGATAATCTTAGAAGTTTTTATGTATTTTTTTGTTTGTTTTTCAAGAAGCTGGACATGACATGACATTAAACTTGTGAAGGTTTGTCTGTACAGGGTTGTAAAGCAGGAAGAAAAAAAAGCCACCCTATTATAAATGATTAAGAGGCACATTAGTCAATTCATCCTACTAATTACCTGCCGAAAGTTTTAGGTGAGCTGTTATGAGTTTTATAAATGTTAATTACAGGTTGCTAAATATATATATATTTTGCAGAAGAGTAAAGCAAGCCCGGTGTTAGATACCTCCTTCGACCATTGCATTTCACAGAATGTATTCTTTACTGACTTTTTCCATCAAATATCATGATAACCTTCCCATTCTTCACCATAAGAAGATCGTTGCATTTTAACCTGGTGTCAAAGGTAAAAAGTTGTTGACCTCTAGAGGAAATCTTGATATAGGATGCATAGGGGAACTGAAAATAAAATATTCTTTTCTCTTTGAGGTTTAACACTCTGCATTCTCTACAGATTTACTATAAAAGACTTGAATTTAGAAAAAAATGCTTTATGGCCTCATTCATTCATTCATTTATTCAATCACTCAAGTTTCATTAAGTAATTATTTAATGTCATGGGCTTCACTTGGGGTTGGGATAAACAGATAAGTAAAACATAGTTTGTTTAGTTCTGGCCAAGCTCTAAGTGGATAAATAAATATAAACATCTAACTAGTAAGAGGTTTAAATCCTGTCTTTGCATATTACAAAACTGCAGAGTCTTGGTTCCTTTACATAATTTAACACTCAGCTGTTAAATCTATAAAATGAAGACCTTTATCTCAACTCCTTAGGACTTTTATGAAGATTAAATATTGAGCAAGTACCTGACACATAGTAGGTGCCTAACATTCTATAGATTACTTAATGATATGCTGCAGTTCCAGGGGAAAATGTCAGGGAAACTGAGTAGAAAGAGACTTATAACAAGTAGAATCATGGGGATACTCATCAAGGTCATGACACGACGTAGATTTTCAAGAGTAAGTAGTATTTTCTAAACAATGGAATTACATGTTCCAATACATAGGAGGTGTGAGATTTCAACATTCAGGTAAACTAATCTATTCAGATTTAAAAAACAAAGCAAAACAAAACAAAACAAGCCTATACTCTTTAATTTGGGGTAATTAAAATCTTTAAATTCTGGTTAAGTTAAAATCTAGTATTGAATTTATTAAACAGAATAAATTATGACCATAATTTCCAGATTTTCCGTGCATTCCTTAATATGTACTTTCCCCCCTAGAAAATTTCAGTATGGTCAAAAATACTTTGATTTTTTTTTTTTTAATGGTTGTATCTGCTTACATCTTTAAACCAAAAAACAGCAGATATGTGATTTCTAAATGTTAGAAGAAAGCTTTTTAATTTCTTTTATAAGAAAGGAATTGGTGGATATGGGTAATCCAATCAAGATTATTAGGAAGTTTACTCAAGAGGATGTTCTTTAAAATTTGAATAGGTGCCCAGTGAATAGATGGGACTATTTTTTCATAGTTTCTAAATTATGCTCACTTTTGCTATTCCCACAGAGTTTATGGCTGTAAATTCTGAAGAAAGCAGTAGGAGTGGAGGGACAGTTAGGATAAGTGTCAGGGAGCAATGGGAAGAGTGGGATCCAGGAAAGGCAAGAATTTTGGATGTGATGTTAACCTCTACATGTATGAGTCTGTGTAAAAACTAAAAGCACTTTAGGAAACCTTTCATTTTTGAGCATAAAATAAGCATAGTTTGAGGTAATTTTCTTATAATTTACATGGAAAACGCCAGCAATTTCAGGCTTTATTTTTGTGGTCTCAGATGACCAATGTCAATTTCTCCTTAAATCTGAAGTCAAGTCTTAATTGTCTTCCTAATAGAAAGAGAAGCAGCTGAGCTAATACCCCATCTTTTGAAGGTCACTTAAAAATGAATGAATAAATGATGAGTTGCATTTTACAGTTTACAAAGTATTTTCACATACTGAGATAGTTAGAAACCCTCAACTGTGTCCCTGTCTAGACCCCTTCTATGTACGTAGGCTTTATAGTTTTGTCTTCACCAAAGATTGGTGAAAATTAATAAAGAGAAGAATCACATGTGTGCAGATCACAATGTCAGGTAAGGCTAGATTGGAATAAAGACCTGAATCTCAAGTCATGCAGACTGTTGAATGAAACACATATTTAGGAATCACAAGTAAACCAATGTGTGATGGTTAATATTATGTGTCAACTTGGCTAGGCTATTGTGTCCAGCTGTTTGGCCAAATACTAGTATAGATGTTGTTGTAAAGGTATTTGTGGACGTGATTAATAATTCATTTGTTTTAAGTAAAGATGATTATTCTCTATAATGTGAGAGGATCTCATCCAGTCAATTGAAAGTTTTAAGGGTAAAAATTAAGGTTTCCAGATGAAGAAGTAATTCTGCTTCAATACTGTAACATTTAAACCCTGCCTGGGTTTCCAGGCTGCTAGCTTGCCTTATAGATTTTGGACTTAAGACTGCAGTATCAACTCTACTCTGAATTTCTAGCCTCTGGTCTGCCTACAAATTTCTGACTTTCCAGTCAATCTTTTGGATCAGTTTCTTAAAATAAACTTTTCTCCTTATAGACATCTATATCTATCTGTCTATAACTATATGCCCTATTGTTTTTGTTCCTCTGGGAAACAGAGTCCTACTATACAATGTAATACACTTAACAAGTAGATCATTTTTTGTGTGTGTGAGTCTGAAATAACATTTTATTGTTGAAATACACTGATTTGGGGATTATTTTCTTTCCACAACAAACCTGACTAATACAGCCTTTCTAAAGGTACGTTGCAAAGATAAGGTAAAGCAAGGAGATAAATAACAAAATCTGTAGCCATCTATCGACTCTTTCCATGTCAGTCATTCACTCACACATTCATTCTTTCCTTTATTCAACAAATATGTATCACCGTAGGACCTGCCAGTTGGTATTGGGAATTAAAAAAGACAAAAATGGATATTGAAAACTGCAAACAAAGCTGTCCCCTTAAGAAATCTATTCTCTCCCAGAACAGTGCCCATTAACGTTTTGAAAATTATTTTCTCCACAATATTTCAACACTGGATACTATAATATAATAGCAATAGGTAAATTAAAATTTTATAACTATTTTTTCCAATCTAAGATTCAATAAGTATTTTGAAAATCACATTTCCATAGTTTATACTATATGCTCACCTATCCAGAGCTTGAAATAAGGCCAGACATGAAGGCATCTTTTAGAATAAGCCAATTCCTTAAGATGGTATACTGAGTAAGAGAAAGTGTACCATGGAGGGAATCACAATTCAGCATTCCTGTGTCATCTGTGTCACTAACTAGCTGTGTGATTTTCAGCCATCTCCACCTAAATGTATTCATCTGTAAAATGATAAAATTAGATTAACTCATCTCCACAGACTCTTCTTGCTCTGACAATCATATAATCTCTGTAGTTATCATCTCCAGAAGGATTGAGATATACAAAGACTCTCTTCCAGGGACATATGGCTGGCATAGGCAGAAAATTGACTCAGTAGAGACATTTTCTAAAGATAGAGTAAGAAATGGGCTGGTCAGGGATTTGAAGTCTATATTTATGAGGAATGCATAAGTATCTGAAACAAATTTGACTGGTTCATTAAAGTGATATAAACCATAAAAACCCTGGTACCCATTGGCCCCAGATGAAGGGTGTTGTTTGTTTTGTTTGCCTGTCTCATGTGTCAGCCCTCGCTTCCTCCATGATCATGTTGTCAGGAAACTAAGGGTTTGTGACTCTGTATTCCTGCTCTGATGCCTTTCAGGCTCTGAACTAATTGACCATTTGTACCTCTAATTTCACGAGGGCTTTGTTCAGGAATCTGAGATTTCTCCCAAAATTGATTTTTAAGAACTGTGATGAAAGTTTGCTATACCCCCAATATAGAGGTTATTAATACCATTTTGCAGAGTTAGATGATGTGTCTAATGTGACCCAGTGACACTGGGATTTAGGAATTTAGGAAAAGATGAATGAAAACTAACTCTAAGTTTACCTTCTAAAACCTGAGGAAAACAATGTGTCCCTAGTTGCTCCCCATGATGATGTAGATATAATAATAGTCATAATAAAAGTAAAAGCAAAGTGGGAGGATATAGTATATAGAAAACATCATTGTCACTGAAATTTAGACAGAGGGATAAAAATTGGTTACTATCACAGAATACCTTCTCACGTGTTGGACTGGTTCATAGGAACATTACATCTGAGGTCCCTACTAAAGGAGCCATAAATGTGCTTTAGTCCTAACTAAATTGTCCATGTCTTTCTGTATTATACTACTCACTGTTACTGTTTTATTAGTGCTAATAGATCTGTGGTTCAAAGTGTGGTCCCTGGACCAGGAGCATCACACGGGAACTCCTTAGAAAATATACACTTCAAAGTCCCTCCCCAGACCTACTGAATCTGAAACTGTTGGGTTGGAGCCCAGAAATCAGTGTTTTCACAAACCCTCCAGGAGATTCTGATCATGCTAGAGTTTGAGAACCATTGCTGTGGACTAACACACCAATTTACACCTAAATCCACTCTACCAACAAAAACTCTTATTAAACATCTACAGGGAAACAGACTTTTCTATCCTCCATGTGCATCTAAATATAGAACCTTGCATCACAACAGAACAAAACTAACAATCAAACAAAAAAACAGGAATAAATAAATGAAGGGATTCCAAATTGTACCTTCAGAAAACAATGGTCCTTTTACTTCTCTTTGTTGCAAATTGTGTTTACGGTAAGGGATCTCTGGTGAAATCGAGACTCCTTCCCCTGTGATCTTACACTATGATTTAAGTTGTTTGATATTTATTTACCTTAGACTTCCAGAGGCAGCTAGAATGAAATCAAAGCATTACAGACATCATTAGACACAGCGACCTAATATATGAAATTCCATTTTTACTCTTTACTCTTTATCTTTATATATCTGCATTACCAACCCACTAGTTCAAATGCTTAGCTGTAAGGGGTTGAGAAGAAGGCATTTTTTAAATCCATATTCAAACAAATATTAGGTAATTAGAACTCATGCTGGGGAAAAAAAAGGCAGAGATAAGAAGCCGTTTGGTACCTTGATTAAAATTAGGCAGAAATAATAGAATGTCTAGAGGAAGAAATAATATAAACACATAACACTAATCTCCTATATCAAAATTGCATAACAATTTGACTCCACTTCTCATCGATTTGCTATTTTAGGTACAGGGGACAATTTGGAAAGATCAGAACTATTACCACATACCAAAGATAATACTTCAAGCCCTTGATTCAAAATCTTTAATGTTTTCAAACAATCCATAATTGAATGTCCACCTATCTTCAATTCTAGAAATCATTTCATAATGCAAACTTAATTGGCTGTTATTAGCAGGACCAGATTAAGTAGCTTGTTGAGGTTATGATGAGTTTATCTATTATGCTCATAATTAGGACTCCCACAGCAGACAAACCCAGAGGGGCTCAGAGCTCACAGTCAACCCGTGTTGCCAAGAGCCACTTCCACATTCTTAAATCATCAAATTGCTATTCCTGCCGGCACCAAGAGTCACCACCCCTAACTTTCCTCTTTATATTTTTAATCTATCATGTGGATTAATTTGCTTTCTGAGAACATCAAGGGCCAAAGGTTTTGTGAATGAGTATGTTTGCTTTCCTCAGAAGAATGTCAATTGCTTTGAGAATTTGGAGCTCGGAAATTGGGGACCGGAATTACTGCATTATTATCCTCAGACATTGAGAAGTCAGGCAGTCTTCTGAAATGTTGGTCTTTGAGGATATGTCCTCCCGCTTTATTATTGTTGTTATGATGATGATAATGATGATGATAATGATTTTAAGCAAATTTATTTGTACCTCCACATATTTTACAACTTCCCTCTACTTTTGGCCCTCCTCTGGGAATAGGTAAAACCTACTCTTTTAGTTCTGTATTCCAGTGAGAAGCTGGGCTATATGCCTGTTTAAGTCATGCATTTTTTAGGAATAGCTTATATATACCTAGCTAGAAAAGCTTCAAGCATCAATCTGAATGTTATTCAGACAACTTCAAAGACTGTGGTAACAGCTGCATTAAGGTTTATCATTCGCTGAGCCTATTTAAACACATAGTGTTTAAACACATAGTGACAGTGTTATTTTTTTTTTCCCCAGCAAATAGGGAGCTTGAAGAAACCCTGATACCAAGGCCATAATCCAGGTCAATTAAATCATGATCTACAGCAGAGTATCCAGCCATCAGTATTTTTAAAAGCCTCCCAAGGAATTTGCAAAAACCTCCAAAATTGAAAACTACTGTAGAGAAATTCCACATTAATTTTTAAAGACAAATAAATAGAACAGAAGATCTGGTTGGATGTGTTTCCCTCCTAGAATCATTTTATTTCCATATAAAATTTCTGGCATTGTGATAAAAACTATATTTCTGTTCTTATGGGGATTAGGGTTAATCAAACAAAAGAGGGGAAAGAGCCATATCAGCTTAATTCATGGTCCTTCTGCAGAGTGTGTCACTTTTGTCTCATTTTATAGGGGTCAGATTGTTTTTCTTGCCTAGGGAAATACCTTGTGGAAGTTGTGTTGCTTGTTATTTGTATTACTTTAGGCAAGTAGCCTAATCAATAAAATGTGGATAATATTACCACCTGCTTCATAGCATTAGTGGGTTTAAAGGGATAACTTCGTAAAGCAATTAGCACAGAAAAAGCTGGCATAAAATAAGAACTCAATAAATATTAACTATTATTACCAGCATGAGCCAAAGCCAGGCGTTTTGGTTATTGAAACAAACACAAAGTATGCTTTTATTTTCTGACTCTAGCTACTGAATTACTATTATTTTCAATTTAACTTGTCAGAAAATGTATTAGAACATTTTATCCTTAGATTTTCAGAGTATAAAGTAAGTTTCTCTCTTTCTTACATGACAATGGTTCTGGAAACATAGTCATTTGCTTTATGTTCCAGATATTGATATTTCAATAAGGTCTTTTGGGGTTGATTCCCTTCCAGACTCTTAGAGAAAATAATCTTGCTAAGAATAGATCTGGGGTTTTCTAAAAAGACTTTGCTGTGAGGGACAAGATGAAGACTTTTGACTTGCCTTTTCTCTATTTTATCTTAATAGGCTTTGAGGAAGGAGGGCTGATGTCTCCACATATACCATTTGAACAGTAAAGCAAAACACACTACAACAGGACCTCATCTTAAGGCAATTCTAAAAATTACGCATCCAAGATTTAATTACTCATCAGAGTACTTTCCTTACATAAACATGAAATTAAAATGTCCCACTGTCACTACATTAAATATGATGATCTAGGAGAAAAAGAAGGTAAAACTATTTTTAAAAAACATGAAAAAGAAACTCATCAGGAAGCATTTGAGCAGCTAGTTAAACTGCAGTGTGAAAAAAGCTGGTCCACAGTAAAAGCATTTACCCATTGTAGTTTTAATTTCATTAAGGGCCAATTTTATTGCTTGAGAAAACTCACATTTGACATTTCTATCTTCAAAAATTGTATGAATTATTTGATTTATTTGGATAATTATTTTATGGCTTCCAAAGAAAATACAAGATGTTTAGTTAAATTTGGGGTTTAGATAAGCAACAAATAAATTTTTAGCGTACGTATGTCCCCACAAATATTGCATGGCATATACTTATACTAAAAACATTCATCATTTTCTAACATTCAGATTTAACTCTGTTTCCTCTGTTTCCTAATCTGACAACTTTAACTTAAATCACATTTTGTGTTTTTGATAAAAGCACTGTAAGGATTTTTAGGAGTTGAAGTGTGACATTTTTCATTTGACATAAATATTTGAAACAGAGTGAACTCTTCTGAGGCTGGAAAATACACCTATTTGGGGTAAGGATAGACCTACTATCTATGCTAAAAATGCATTTCTTATAATGGACACTCAAAGGACAAAAAGTTAACATTAAAGTATTCTGTATGATGTTTTATTTTCTTTCATTTGTTTACCAGATTTAGAGATGATGAAGGTATACTGAGCTTTTATTTTTAATTTAGTGAGTATGATCAGTTTATTTTTATTTTTTTATTTTTAACACCTTTATTAGAGTATAATTACTTTACAATAGTGTCTCAGTTTCTGCTTTATAACAAAGTGAATCAGTTATACATATACATATGTCCCCATATCTCTTCCCTCTTGCATCTCCTTCCCTCCCACCCTCCCTACCCCGCCCCTCTAGATGGTCACAAAGCACCGAGCTGATCTCGCTGTGCTATGTGGCTGCTTCCCACTAGCTATCTATTTTACTTTTGGTAGTGTACATATGTCCATGCCACTCTCTCACTTTCTCCCAGCTTACCCTTCACCCTCCCCATATCATCAAGGTCAAGTCCATTCTCTAGTAGGTCTGCATCTTTATTCCCATCTGACCCCTAGGTTCTTCTGACCATTTATTTTTAATTTTTTTATTTATTTTTAGATTCCATATATATGTGTTAGCATACAGTATTTGTTTTTCTCTTTCTGACTTACTTAACTCTATATGACAGTCTCTAGGTCCATCCACCTCACTACAAATAACTCAGTTTCGTTCTTTATATGGCTGAGTAATATTCCATTGCATATATGTGCCACATCTTCTTTATCCATTCATCTGCTGATGGACACTCAGGTTGCTTCCATGTCCTGATTACTGTAAATAGAGTTTCATTGAACATTTTGGTACAAGACTTTTTGAATTATGGTTTTCTCAGACTATATGCCCAGTAGTGGGATTGCTGGGTCATATGGTAGTTGTATTTTTAGTTTTTTAAGGAACCTCCATACTGTTCTCCATAATGGCTGTATCAATTTACATTCCCACCAACAGTGCAAGTGGGTTCCCTTTTCTCCACACGCTCTCCAGCATTTATTGCTTGTAGATTTTTTGATGATGGCCATTCTGGTCGGTGTGAGATGATATCTCATTGTGGTTTTGATTTGTATTTCTCTAATGATTAATGATGTTGAGCATTCTTTCATGTGTTTGTTGGCAATCTGTATATCTTCTTTGGAGAAATGTCTATTTCGGTCTTCTGCTCATTTATGGATTGGGTGGTTTGTTTTTTTGATATTGAGCTGCATGAGTTGCTTGTATGTTTTGGAGATTAATCCTTTATCAGTTGCTTCATTTGCAAATATTTTCTCCCATTCTGAGGGTTGTCTTTTCGTCTTGTTATGGTTTCCTTTGCTGTGCAAAAGCTCTTATGTTTCATAAGGTCCCATTTGTTTATTTTTGCTTTTATTTCCATTTCTCTAGGAGGTGGGTCAAAAAGAATCTTGCTGTGATTTATGTCATAGAGTGTTCTGCCTAAGTTTTCCTCTAAGAGTTTGATGGTGTCTGGCCTTACATTTAGGTCTTTAATCCATTTTGAGTTTATTTTTGTATATGGTGTTAGGGAGTGTTCTAATTTCATTCTTTTACATGTAGCTGTCCAGTTTTCCCAGCACCACTTCTTGAAGAGGCTGTCTTTTCTCCATTGTATATTCTTGCCTCATTTATCAAAGATAAGGTGACAATATGTGCATGGGTTTATCTCTGGGATTTCTATCCTGTCCCATTGATCTACATTTCTGTTTTTGTGCCAGTACCATACTGTCTTGATTACTGTAGCTTTGTAGTATAATCTAAAGTCAGGGAGCCTGACCCCTCCAGCTCCATTTTGCTTTCTCAAGATTGCTTTGGCTATTCAGGGTGTTTTGTATTAACATACAAATTGTGAAGTTTTTGGTTCTAGTCATGTGAAAAATGCCACTGGTAGTTTGAGAGGAATTGCATTGAATCTGTAGATTGCTTTGGGTAGTAGAGTCATTTTCACAATGTTGATTCTTCCATTCCAAGAACATGGTATATCTTTCCAACTATTTGTATCATATTTAATTTCTTACATCACTGTCTTATAATTATCTGCTTACAGGTCTTTTGTCTCCTTAGGTAGGTTTATTCCTAGGTATTTTAGTCTTTTTGTTGCAGTGGTAAATGGGAGTGTTTCCTTAATTTTGCTTTCACATTTTTCATCATTAGTGTATAGGAATGCAAGAGATTTCTGTACGTTAATTTTGTAACCTGGTACTTTACCAAATTCATTGATTAGCTCTAGTAGTTTTCTGGTGGCATCTTTAGGATTCTCTATGTATAGTATCATGTCATCTGTAAATAGTGACAGCTTTACTTCTTCTTTTCCAGTTTGGATTCCTTTTACTTCTTTTTCTTCTCTGACTGCCATGGTTAAAACTTCCAAAACTATTTTGAATAAGAGTGGTGAGAGTGGGCAACCTTGTCTTGTTCCTGATCTTAGTGGAAATGCTTTCAGTTTTTCACCATTGAGAATGATGTTGGCTGTGGGTTTGTCATATATGACCTTTATTATGTTGAGGAAAGGTCCCTCTATGCTTACTTTCTGGAGGGTTTTTATCATAAATAGGTGTTGAATTTTGTTGAAAGCTTTCTCTGCATCTATTGAGATGATCATATGTTTTTTTCTCCTTCAATTTGTTAATATGGTGTATCACGTTGATTGATTTGCATATATTGAAGAATCTTTGCATTCCTGAGATAAACCCTGCTTGATCATAGTGTATGATCCTCTTAGTGTTTGTTGGACTCTGTCTGCTAGTATTTTGTTAAGAATTTTTGCATCTATGTTCATCAGTGATATTTCCCTGTAGTTTTCTTTCTTTGTGACATCTTTGTCTGGTTTTGATATGAGAGTGATGGTGGCCTCGTAGAATGAGTTTGGGAGTATTCCCCCCTCATATATTTTGGAAGAGTTGGGAAAGATAGGTGTTAACTCTTCTCTAAATGTTTGATAGAATTCACCTATGAAGCCATCTCTTCCTCGGCTTTTGTTTGTTGGAAGATTTTTAATCACAGTTTCAATTCCAGTGCTTGTGATTGGTCTGTTCATATTTTCTATTTCTTCCTGGTGCAGTCTCGGAATGTTGTGCATCTAAGAATTTGTCCATATCTTCCAGGTTGTCCATTTTATTGGCATATAGTTGCTTGCAGTAATCGCCCATGATCTTTTGTATTTCTGCAGTGTCACTTGTTACTTCTCCTCTTTCATTTCTAATTCTATTGATTTGAGTCTTCTCCCTTTTTTTCATGATAAGTCTGGCTAATGGTCTATCAATTTTGTTTATTTTCTCAAAGAACCAGCTTTTACTGTTACTGATCTTTGCTATTGTTTCCTTCATTTCTTTTTCATTTATTTCTGATCTGATCTTTATGATTTCTTTCCTTCTGCTAACATTGGGATTTTTTTGTTCTTCTTTCTCTAAATGCTTTAGGTATAAGGTTAGGTTGTTTATTTGAGATGTTTCTTGTTTCTTAAGTAGGCTTAAGTAAACTTCCCTCTTAGAATTGCTTTTGCTGCATCCCATAGGTTTTGGGTCATTGTGTTTTCATTTTCATTTGTTTCTAGGTATTTTTTGATTTCCCCTTTGATTTCTTCAGTGATCTCTTAGTTATTAAGTAGTGTGTTGTTTAGCCTCCATGTGTTTGTATTTCTTACAGATTTTGTCCTGTAATGGATATCTAGTCTAATAGCGTTGTGGTCAGAAAATATACTTGGTACGATTTCAATTTTCTTAAATTTACCAAGGCTTGATTTGTGACCCAAGATATGATCTCTCCTAGAGAATGTTCCATGAGCACTTGAGAAAAATGTGTATTCTGTTGTTTTTGGATGGAATGTCCTTTAACTATCAATTAAGTCCGTCTTCTTTAATGTGTCATTTAAAGCTTGTGTTTCCTTATTTTTTTTTTCATTTTGGAAAATCTGTCCATTGGTGAAAGTGTGGTGTTAAATTTCCCTACTATGATTGTGTAACTGTCGATTTCCCCTTTTATGGCTGTTACTATTTGCCTTATGTTTTGAGGTGCTCCTATATTGGGTGCATAAATATTTACAGTTGTTATATCTTCTTCCTGTAACAGTCTTTATTTTAAAGTCTATTTTGTCTGATATGAGAATTGCTACTCCAGTTTTCTTTTGATTTCCATTTGCATGGAATATCTTTTTCCATCCCCTCACTTTCAGTCTGTATGTGTCCCTAGGTCTGAAGTGGATCTCTTGTAGACAGCATATAGATGGGTCTTGTTTTTGTATCCATTCAGCCAGCCTATGTCTTTTGGTTGGAGCACTTAATCCATTTACATTTAAGGTAATTATTGATATGTATTTTACTATTACCATTTTCTCAATTGTTTTGGGTTTATTATTGTAGGTCTTTTCCTTCTCTTGTGTTTTCTGCCTAGGGAAGTTCCTTTAGAATTTGTTATAAAGCTGGTTTGGTGGTGCTGAATTCTCTTAGCTTTTGCCTCTCTGTAAAGCTTTTAATTTCTCCATCAAATCTGAATGAGATCCTTGCTGGGTAGAGTAATCTTGGTTGTAGGTCTTTCTCCTTCATCACTTTAAATATGTCCTGCCACTCCCTTCTGGCTTGCAGTGTTTCTGCTGAAAGGTCAGCTGTTAACCTTATGGGGATTCCCTTACTTTTTGTTTTTCCCATGCTGCTTTTAATATTTGTTCTTTGTATTTAATTTTTGATAGTTTGATTAATATGTGTCTTGGCATGTTTCTCCTTGGATTTATCCTGCACGGGACTCTCTGTGCTTCCTGGACTTGATTAACTATCTCCTTTCCCATATTAGGGAAGTTTTCAACTATAATCTCTTCAAATACTTTCTCAGTCCCTTTCTTTTTCTCTTCTTCTTCTGGAACCCCTATAATTCGAATGCTGTTGCATTTAATGTTGTCCCAGAGGTCTCTGAGACTGTCCTCAATTCTTTTAATTCTTTTTTCCTTTTTCTGGTCTGCAGTAGTTATTTCCACTATTTTATCTTCCAAGTAACTTATCTGTTCTTCTGCCTCAGTTATTCTGCTATTGATCCCTTTTAGAGAACATTTAATTTCATTTACTGAGTTGTCCATATCTATTTGTTTGCTCTTTAGTTCTTCTAGGTCCTTGTTAAATGTTTCTTGTATTTTCTCCTTTCTATTTCCAAGATTTTGGATCATCTTTACTATCATTACTCTGAATTGTTTTTCGGGTAGACTGCCTATTTCCTCTTCATTTGTTAGGTCTGGTGGGTTTTTACCTTGCTCCTTCATCTGCTGTGTGTTTTTCTGTTTTTTCATTTTGCTTATCTTATTGTGTTTGGGGTCTCCTTTTTGCAGGCTGCAGGTTTGTAATTCCCGTTGTTTTTGGTGTCTGTCCCCCGTGGCTAAGGTTGGTTCAGTGGGTTGTGTAGGTTTCCTGGTGGAGGGGACTAGTGCCTGTGTTGTGGTGTATGAGGCTGGATCTTGTCTTTCTGGTGGACAGGTCCATGTCTGCTGGTGTGTTTTGGGGTGTCTGTGACCTTATTATGATTTTAGGCAGCCTCTCTGCTAATGGGTGGGGTTGTGTTCCTGTCTTGCTAGTTGTTTGGCATAGTGTGTCCTGCACTGTAGCTTGCTGGTCGTTGAGTCAAGCTGGGTCTTGGCTTTGAGATGGAGATCTCTGGGAGATTTTCGCCATTTGATATTACATGGAGCTGGGAAGTCTTTTTTGGACCATCGTCCTGAACTTGGCCCTCCCACCTCAGTGGCACAGCCCTGACACCTGACTGGAACACCAAGAGCCTGTCCTCCACATGGCTCAGAATAAAAGGGAGAAAAAAAAAGGGAGAAAGAGAGAAGATAAAATAAAATAAAGTTATTAAAAATCGTTAAGAAAAAATATTTTTTAGTAATAATAAAAACAAAAAACGGACAGACAGAACCCTAGGACAAATGGTAAAACCAAAGCTATACAGACAAAATCACACACAGAAGCATACACATACACACTCACAAAAAGAGGAAAAGGGGAAAAAATAATCAGTCTTGCTCTCAGAGTCCACCTACTCAATTTGGGATGATTTGTTGTCTATTCAGTTATTCCACAGATGCAGGTACATCAAGTTGATTGTGAAGCTTTAATCCGCTGCTCCTCAGGCTGCTGGGAGAGATTTCCCTTTCTCTTCCTTGTTTGCACAGCTCCCGGGTTTCAGCTTCGCATTTGGCCCCGCCTCTCTGTTAGGTCGCTGGAGGGCATCTGTTTTTTGCTCAGACAGGACGGGGTTAAAGGAGCAGCTGATTCGGGCGCTCCCGCTCACTCAGGCCGGGGGGAGGGAGGGGTACGGAGTGAGGGGCGAGCCTGCGGTGGCAAAGGCCGACATGACGTTGCATCAGCCTGAGGCGCGCCGTGCGTTCTCCCGGGGGAGTTGTCCCTGGATCCCGGGACCCTGGCAGTGGCGGGCTGCACAGACTCCCCAGAAGGGAGGTGTGGAGAGTGACCTGTGATCGCACACAGGCTTCTTGGTGGTGGCAGCAGCAGCCTTAGCATCTCATGCCCGTCTCTGGGGTCCACGCTTTTAGCTGCGGCTTGCACCCGTCTCTGGAGCTCTTTTAAGCAGCGCTCTTAATTCCCTCTCCTCGCGCACCAGGAAACAAAGGGGCAAGAAAAATTCTCTTGCCTCTTCGGCAGGTCCAGACTTTTCCCTGGACTCCCTCCCGGCTAGCCGTGGTGCACTAACCCCCTTCAGGCTGTGTTCATGCCGCCAACCCTAGTCCTCTCCCTGCGCTCCAACCGAAGCCCGATCCTCAGCTCCCAGCCCCGCACGTCCCGGCAGGTCAGCAGACAAGCCTCTCGGACTGGTTGGCACTGATCCTCTGTGCGGAAATCCTTCCGCTTTGCCTTCTGCACCCCTGTTGCTGTGCTCTCCTCTGCAGCTCCGAAGCTTCCCCCCTCCACCACCCACAGTCTCTGCCCGCGAAGGGGCTTCCTAGCGTGTGGTAACCTTTCCTCCTTCACAGCTCCCTCCCACTGGTGCAGGTCCCATCCTTATTCTTTTGTCTCTGTTTTTTCTTTTTTCTTTTGCCCTACCCAGGTACGTGGGGAGATTCTTGCCTTTTGGGAGGTCTGAGGTCTTCTGCCAGCGTTCAGTAGGTGTTCTGTAGGAGTTATTCCACATGTAGATGTATTTCTGATGTATTTGCGGGGAGGAAGGTGATCTCCGTGTCTTACTCCTCCGCCATCTTGAAGCTGCTCCAAGTTGTACTCACTCTGGCCCATGGTCCCAAGCACTGTCACAGCTTCGGCTGCTGGGGCCCCTCCAGAGCCAGCAGCCTCAGTGAGGCCGCCCTCCCCTCGGGCTCCAGGGCACTTCAGTCTGTTTTTTGTTTTTTTTCTAATTTTTAAGTTATTGTGGGTAATCCAATTTATATTTAAGAAAAAAAGTCTGTGGTTGATATCAAACGTAAATGTTCTAGAATTATTTCATATTATGTGTCCATTTTGTGAAAGCTGTTAAGTCCAATTGTAGAAAATGTTAGGAAAGCAACCTATACACTGAACTAAATTTGTATATGCCTTTAAGCAGAATATGCTCAGTGTATGTCTTAGACTCTCAGCTCTTCCTGTTGGAGCATTGCGACCTCAGACAATTTATTTAATCTATATTTGCCTCAGTTTCTTTATCAGTAATAAAGGGATGATTAAATACCTATTATCATAGGATATTAGCCATAAATAAATGGTGATAATTTATATGATTCATAAAGTTTGACATAAAGTGTATTTCCAAAACTATTAGGTGCTCTTTTGACTATTAACATTAATTACCAAATTATAATCTGAGACAGTAGTCAGGCTACATTTCCCATCATCAGCAAGTCTAATTCTTGATATTATAACTATTTCTATGCAGTAGGATTGAAAGTCTGCAGAGAAAAGCACATGTTAATTTTGGTCAACAGTTGAAAGTCTCCAGGAGGAACATAATATGTAGTTTTAAAAAAAAGAGAGTATTATTTGAGGATTCTTTCTAGTAGATTCTATCTTCTTTTGTCAGCTCACACTTGTCTTTAATTGTCAGACAAGATCCACCCTATCAAGATATACATCTATAAAATTGTTTGGAAGTTTTTGGCTTTTGTTTTTAACACAGAATTGAAAATTAGTAAAGAATGAATGAATCTACCTCAAGGAATGAGTGCCATACAGTTATTTCATAATTGTTACACACTATCATGATCATAATTTTGTACAAAACCCCAGGCATGTCAAACTATTCTGATAACAATTCTGAATTTATTTCTCATGAAATAATTGATTTTTTTAAAAACTGCTGCTCCTCGTCCTGTTTTCTCCTCAGTTTAATTACGAATGTCCTTTTTTCTCTTCTACTCTGTTCGTGTCTCACACCCTTCTGTTCTGGAATACCACCTCTTTGTATTAGAGCCCTGATTGCTTTTCTTCAAAAAAAAAAAATCCTTTGCTTACATACTTAATTAAAAGTTCCAAGTACCACATTTTTATCAATCGTATTGTTAAGGAGGGGTCGCTTCTCTCTTATATACTCTGAAAAGTGCCTGGAACTATTTAGATTTAGGCCAGAATTTCTTGCTTGCTTGCTTGCCTTTCTGCTTGCTTTCTGGCTGGCTTTCTTCACTTTCTTGTCTTCCTTCATTTCCCTCCTTCCTTCCTTCCTTCTTTCCTTTATTTGACTGATTGCTCAGTCCAGAGCTCTGTCTTTCATTTGATCCTGAGTGCATTGCAGGAATCAACTTGCTGCCCCTTTGTGATATATGTTTTTCTCTTTAATCTGAACACCCTGTATTCTCTGATCAGGTCTTCTGTTTACTGACCCCTTATTCTTAGCTAAAATATAATCATCTTTTCATTTTTTTTTGTATGTGGAGGAGAAACATTTTGATTCCTGGGGGAAGGAGGAGAACATGATTACTATTCAAATTCACAGGATTTAGCCTTGCTGGAGTTTTTACTCCTTAAATATTTAGTTCTCACTGTCATGTGGACAATAGGATCAGGACAATGGGTGTTGCTCCCCTAAATTTTCCCCCTTATCTCTGGCCACCTATTGAAACATTAGGTAAAGGAGAAACATGTAGGATTTGTCATCTCTCTTAGACAAGTGTATCTTCCTAAAATTACATAGTAACATAAAGCCTTCAATAATGACAATATTAATAATAACAATGTGTTAATAATCAATTAAGTGAACTCTTACAAAGTATCTTATCAAATTATATATATATATCCATTAGCTTATTTAATATATAAAAAGTCCATGGGATAAGGCCATAGGCTCATTAAGGTTAAAACATCTATCTATCAAATGGTAAAGCCAGGATTTGAACACAGCTAGTGTAACACAAGATCCTGAGCTCTTTACAATGATGGTATGCCATCTTTGCATTTAGAACATTTAATCTGTTTCTACAGTGTCACTCCTTCTCAAGTCCCCTTTGACCCAAACAGTCAACTGGGAAAATAAAAGCAGTTATTCTTCTTGAATAATTGGGACTGGGTCTCATTCCTCCATACTGCTTTCTGTATTTGACTAAGCTTAATTGCTCATGTTGTCAATCATTCATTTATTCATGTGTTCAATAAAGATTTATTGTGAGCTTCTTATAGGAATAAGGCTTTATTACTCCTGCCATCTTAAGAGTTTCAGGTGCTGTTATTTCTTTTTCTGCTAAAATTAGACTCTGCAATTTCTTATTAAGTAAACAGATTCTATAAGAAACATGCTAAAAACTGTTGAGTAGCATAACTGTTGGTGTTCCACTTGGTTTCAGCTGTGCTGAATAGTCCCATTCCTTTGCTTTATGGAGGACATCATCTTTTTATTTTGCTCCTGGTGTCTTCCTGGTTGATTCTCTTCTCTTTCCACTGCTTTTTAAATATGGCCACAGGTACAGTAACATGTTATAAGCACCAAGGGAAAGTCTTGTTTGAAGCATGAGTTTTCCTTCTGTAATAGGAGAGTGAGTACTGTTAAAATAGTAGGGCCTTTTTCTTGCAGGAGCTTGAGTAGTTTAAAGAATCAGCTGTGTAATGCATTTTGTAGCGTGATCTTGGGTATCATAAAGAAAAATGGACTTTCATGCATTTGGGAACCAGAAAAATTCAGCAGGTTCATGGCAGAAACCCCCAAAGCCAGAGTGCCCTGTGGGGAAAAGTACACTGTGAGTTTGTGAGCATGAATTGTTTGGCAAGTTTTTATTAGCATGGTTTTTCACCTTTATTGGTTCTTCGGGAGTCAGAGTGAAGGCCACTCCAGTGCCACCACTGCTGTGGCAAGACAAAGAAAAAGAGTAACACAGAGTGGACAATCATCACCATTCAATTCTGTTTAGATTTGGCCAAAATGTATTTCACCGCAACAAGAAATGCATCCAACAGTGGCTTCTATCCACAAAGAGAAATCCTAACTCTCTAGAACTTCCTGTTGTTCCCTGCAGCCTATGTATTTGTGTGTTCTACTTATTTCCAACTGTCACCAAATGTCTTAGAGCAGTGCTTATCAACTTGAAGATTCATAAGAATCACCAGGACTGCTTGTTAAAACCAATTCCTCTCTCCTCCCTCCCCCAGAGATTCTGATTCACTAAGTGTGAAATGGAGTCTGTGGTTTTGCATTTCTAACCAGCTCCCAGCTGATGCCGTTGCTGCTAGTTCTGGAACCACTTACTAAATAGTATTGTTTTTAAGTTATTGGAGATTTGGAATTGGAAGGAATATCATAGATCAGAGACCAGAGATATGAAGTGATCTGTCAAAAGTCATATAGCTATTCCATTTAAATGTCATAATGTTTTCTGTTATGCTATTTTAATTGGTTAAACTTCTTACTCCAGAATCAGCAGAAGTATACACTTTCTAAATGGCTTCTTTGGCACATATAAACCATTACCAAGATAGCAGAGTCAGGATGAAATGGGCCTTTATCCACTTCACACTACTATCTATATTTTGGCCTTCTTAGTTTAAAACTGTCTTTACAATCAGCAACAAGAAATAGATTGAGGGATACATGCTTTCTTCTCTCTCCAAATGTTAAGTCTTCAATGTGCATGTGAATTATAGCATCATCTGGGACTTTACATAAAGCCTATTATTCTTGATCATCCTGTATCTTTCCTCCATCATTCATAAAATGATTAAAACTGATTCAAGCTATCTAATTATGTTCATTTTTGGTGAAACAGGACAGATTTCTACCAGAAAAATTTCTGTGAACCCTAGACCAGTTACAAAGTGGCTACACTTCAAATTTTCAGATAGTAACCATAGGAGAATAATAAAAAAAGAAAAGTCATGTATAGTTCCTGATCAATCCTTGGCTAGAGTAGGTTTGGATGCTATATTTTATCATGTCTTTTCTGGCAAAGTCTACAAACTATGGCAGATATATAGTCTCTGTCTCTTTATCTTGGAACTGATAGAGTTTTCTTGCCTAAATGACAAAAGTTAAGTTTTCATGACAACTTAAACTTTGTTTCCTTTCTGAAGTGATAAATGCAAAATTTTGACTATAAACATTTGTTTAGGGAGACCATGGAAGGAGAAGCCTTAAGAACACCATCATAATAGTGAGAAATGCCAGAGCACGGTCTTCATTTCTACAGATCTACATATACTAACCACACTGATGATGACCAAAGTAACCTAAGAACTTCTACTCAGCTTAAAGAAATCTAATAGGAAAGGATGGGAAGACAATAAGGGCACAAATTTGAATGGCTCTATGAGAAATAAGCTAAATATTGTTCAAACTTAAGGAAAATCTAATTACAGGAACAATGTGGGTATGGTGACAGCTGAAAGGAATTTTAAAGGGAGCACTAAATTTCTGAAAACAAACTATTGTCAGGGAAGGATAATTCTGCCTGGCAGGTAACAATAAAACAGAGCAAGATACTGGGATGTGATATTTTCTTAGGGAAAGCAGGTCAACACAAATGTGTTTTATATATATATACTATATGTAGTAGATAAACATATATAACAGATAAATATATATAATAGATAATATACATATATATATATATATATATATATATATATATATAATAGAATGTCACTCAGCCATAAAAAGATTGAAATCTTGCCATTTGTGAAAACACTGATAGACCTAGAGATTAAAAAAGAAATGTATTTTGCAACTGGAGTTTGTACCTCTTAATCTCCCTGTACCCCACTCCTCTCTGGCAACCACCTCTTTGTTCTCTGTTTCTGTTTTGTTATGTTTATTCATTTGCTTTGTATTTTAAATTCCACAGGTAAGTGAAATCCTACAGTATTTGTCTATCTCTGTCTGACATTTTTTAGTTGGTATAAAAAAACAAATTAAGAGGTACAAACTCCAGTTGCAAAATAAATGAGTCATAGCTATGAAATGTATAGTTTTGAGAATATAGTCAATAACTATATAATATCTTTGTATGGTGACATATTTTGACTAGACTTATGGTGGTGATCATTTTGAAAGTTATAGAAATATGGAATCACTATGTTGTGTAATAGGAACTAACATAGTGCTGTGGGTCAATGACACTACAGAAAGAAACAAAAAAAATCATTGAAAAAGAGATCAAATTTGTGGTTACCAGATGTGGGGGGCCGGCGGTGGGGGAGGTGGACAATGACAGTCAAAATGTACAGACTTTCAGTTATAAGATAAATAAGTACTAGGGATGTAATGTACAACATGATAAATGCAATGAACCCTGCTGTACGTTACATATGAAAGTTGTTAAGAAAGTAAACCCTAAGAGGTCTCATCACAAGGAAAAATATTTTTTCTATTTCTTTAATTTTATATCTGTATGAGATCATGAATGTTGACTAAAGTTAGTGTGATAATCATGTCATGATGCATATGAGTCAAATTATTCTGCTGAACAACTTAAACTTATATAGTACCATATATCAATCATATCTCAGTAAAACTGAAAGAGAAGATAAAATAGATGGATCAAAGATTTAATCACTCAAGAAAAAGAGAAAATCCTACAATTTCTAAAAGCAAATATTTGGATATAAAAGAAAAACTTAAAAAAGAAACCAAAGAAAAATATGATGAACTTAAATACATAAGATGTTAAACCTATTTTTTGCCAGATTCCCATGAACAACAACAATATTAAAACACTGAAAACATAAGAAAAACTGGAAACATAGACGATGAGCTTATTCATATAAACAGGGATAATTTAAAAGAAAAAATAAATTTAATGTATTTTCACAAAAGTTTTTAGCAATTTTATCTTAAAATTTGTATAACAAATAATGAAGCAGGAAAAGAGAAAAAAAGGCAATTTAAAGAAATTACAATAAGAGGATGAGACTTTTCCTTCAAGCTGTCAAGATTTTTTATAAATATATACTAATTAAAAAAAAACTGTATTGGAGCACAAAATCACAAATAAGTTAGTTGTTGAACAAGACTGAGAAATGGAACCACATATAGAGAAACTTAGGATACTTAACAATTGATATTATGAATTACTGAGGAAGATTAATTTTTCTGAAAAAAATTATGTTGAGGCAATTTACTCTCCATGTGGAAAAGGAAAAAAAAATGATTATCTCATACCATACACAAAATAAATCTTAACTGTACTAAATGGCATAAATGTAGAAAGTAAAAATTTAGATGTGTTACAAGAAAATATAGAATAATATCCCTATGATACAGGGGTGGGGAAGAAAATTACGGTATACAAATGTAAAAATAATAATATCTGACAAATTTGAGTAAAATAATAATAAAAGTTTGGCATTAGATGCTTAAAATATACATCCACACATTTATTACAGAATTTATAAAAAGCCACTAAAATACAGAAACAAGGAAACAAGCACCATGGGAAAAAGATATGAAAGAAGAGCAGGCAGTTCATGGAGGTGTAAAACCAAGTATTCACTTAAATAAGAAAAAGTTCTGAACATCATCAATAAATAGGAAAGTGAAAAAATAAAAATGAGATAAAGTTCATAAACCTCAGACTGGATAACAAGAGATCAAGAAGCTGCTGCTGCTTACTGCTCCTGCCACCAAAAATGCAACTGTGTAATCACAAAGCTCATGTGTAAAATAGATAGCTAGTGGGAACCTGCTGTATAGCACAGGGAGCTCAGCTTGGTGCTCTGTGATGACCTAGATGAGTGTGATGGGCAGGGGAGGGAGGTCCAAGAGGAAGGGGATACAGGTATACATATAGCTGATTCACTTTATTTATTTATTAAAACCTAGCTTATTTTTATTTCTCCCATATAAGTTATCAATTAAAGCAAAATATTATCCTATTGGAGCCCCAACAGATTATATATATATCTTTTACTGGAGTGGATCAGCTGTTAACCTTTTGAGGATTCCTTTGTATGTTATTTGTTGCTTTTCTGGTCCTGCTTTTAATATTTTTTCTTTGTAGTTAATTTTTGATAGTTTGATTAATATGTGTCTTGTTGTGTTTCTCCTTGGATTTATCCTGTATGAGAATGTCTGTGCTTCCTGGTCTTGATTTACTCTTTCCTTTCCCATATTAAGGAAATTTTCAACTAAAATCTCTTCAAATATTTTCTCAGTCCCTTTTTTTTTTCTGTTTTTCTTCTGGGACCTCTATAATGTGAAAATTGGTGTGTTTAATGTTGTCCCAGAGATCTATTAGACTGTTTTCAATTCTTTTCATTCTTTTTTCTTTATTGTCTTATGTGGTAGTTATTTCTGCTATTTTATCTTCCAGGTCACTTATCCATTCTTCTGCCTCAGTTATTCTGCTATTGATTCTTTCTAGAGAATTTTAGTTTTATTTATTGTGTTGTTCATCATTGTTTGTTTACTCTTTAGTTTTTCTAGGTCCTTGTTAAACATTTCTTGTATTTTCTCCTTTCTATTTCCAAGATTTTGGATCATCTTTACTATCATTACTCTGAATCTTTTTCAGGTAGACTGCCTATTTCCTCTTCATTTGTTTGGTTTGGTGGGTTTTTACCTTGCTCCTTCATCTGCTGTGTGTTTCTCTGTCTTCTCATTTTGGTTAACTTACTGTGTTTGGGGTCTCCTTTTCACAGGCTACAGGCTCGTAGTTCCCATTGTTTGTGGTGTCTGTCCCCAGTGAGTAAGTTTGGTTCAGTGGGTTGTGTAGGCTTCCTGTTAGAGGGGACTGGTTCTTGTGTTCTGGTGGATGAGGCTGGAGCTTGTCTTTCTATTGAGGAGGACTGCATCTGGTGGTGTGTTTTGGGATGTCTGTGAACTTATGATTTTAGGCAGTACCTCTGCTAATGGGTGGGGTTGTGTTCCTATCTTGCTAGTTGTTTGGCATAGGGTGTCCAACTGTAGCCTGCTGGTCGTTGAGTGGAGCTGGGTCTTAGCATTGAGATGGAGATCTCTGGGAGAGCATTCACAGTTTGATATTACATGGGGCTGGAACATCTCTGGTGGACCAATGCCCTGAACTCAGCTCTCCCACCTCAGAGGCCCAGGCCTGACACTGGCTGGATCACCAAGACTCTGTCAGCCACATGGCTCAGAAAAAAAGGGAGAAAATCAAAGAAATAAAAAGAAATAATAATAAAATGAAATAAAGTTATTAAAATAAAAGTTTAAAAATATTATTAAAAATAAAAAAGTAATTAAAAAAGAAAGGAAGAAGAGAGCAATCAAACCAAAAAAACAAATCCACCAATGATAACAAACGCTAAAACTATACTTAAAAAAAAAAAGGGGACAGACAGAATCCTAGGACAAATGGTAAAAGCAAAGTTATACAGACAAAATCACACTAAGAATCATACATATACACATTCACAAAAAGAGAAAAAGGGAAAAATATATATATATATAAAAAGGAAGACAGCAGCCAAATCAACAAACAAATCTACCAATGACAATAAGCTCTATATACTAAACTAAGATAAACATAAAACCAGAAACAAATTAGATGCAGAAAGCAAACCCCAAGCCTACAGTTACTCCCAAAGTTCACTACCTCAATTTTGGGATGATCCGTTGTCTATTCAGGTATTCCACAGAGGCACGGTACATCAAGTTGATTGTGGAGATTTAACCCACTGCTCCTGTGGCTGCTGGGAGAAATTTCCTTTTCATTTTGTTCACACAGCTCCTGGGGTTCAGCTTTGGATTTGGTCCTGCCTCCACATGTAGGTCACTTGAGGGCATCTGTTCCCCACCCAGACAGGACCCGGTTAAAGGAGCAGCTGATTATGTGGCTCTAGCTAACTCAGGCCAGGAGGAAGGAAGGGTACACAATGTGCGACAAGCCTGCGATGGCAGAGGCCAGAGTGACATTGAACCAGCCTAAGGCACGCTGTGTGTTCTCCTGTGGAAGTTGTCCCTGGATCATGGGACCCTGGCTCTGGTGGGCTGCACAGACTCCCGGGAGGGGGGGTGTGGATAGTGACCTATGCTTGCACACAGGCTTCTTGGTGGCAGCAGTAGCAGCTTTAGTGTTTCATGCCCGTGTCTGGTGTCCGCACTGATAGCCGTGGCTTGCGCCCATCTCTGGAGCTCGTTTAGCTGGTGCTCTGAATCACCTCTCCTTGCGCACCCTGAAACAATGGTCTCTTGCCTCTCTGGGAGATCCAGACTTTTCCCCAAACTCCATCCTGGCTAGCTGTGGTGCACTAGCCCCCTTCAGGTTGTGTTCATTCAGCCAACCCCAGTCGTCTCCCTGGGATCTGACCTCCGAAGCACAAGCCTCAGCTCCCAGCCCCCACCCTCCCTGGTGGCTGAGCACACAAGCCTCTCAGGCTGGTCGGCACTGATCCTCTGTGCAGGAATCTCTCCACTTTGCCCTCTGCACCCCTGTTGCTGTGCTCTCCTCCGTGGCTCCGAAGCTTCCCCCGCCCAACCCCCCATCTCCACCAGTGAAGGGGCTTCCTAGTGTGTGGAAACTTTTCCTCCTTCACAGCTCCCTCCCACTGGTTCAGGTCCCGTCCCTATCCTTTTGTCTCTGTTTATTCTTTTTTTCTTTTGCCCTACCCAGGTACGTGGGGACTTTCTTGCCTTTTGGGAGCTCTGAGGTCTTCTGCCAGTGTTCAGTAGGTGTTCTGTAGGAGTTGTTCCACATGTAGATGTATTTCTGATGTATTTGTGGGAAGGAAGGTGACCTCCACATCTTACTCCGCCGCCATCTTAAAGGTCCTCCCTGATTCACTTTATTGTACAGCAGAAACTAATACAACATTGAAAAGCAATTATACTTCAGTAAAAAAAAAAAAAAAATTAATTAAAAAAATAAAATGTTGGGTCCTGTTGCAACAACTGACGTCAAGCACTCTTGTCTCCAAACCTTGCCTGCAAGCTGAAATAACAACAAGAAAAGGACTTCCAAATTCACTTCTGTCTTTAAGTTTCTTATGTATGCATATAATTGGTGAAACCGAATTTGTATGCTAAAACTTAAGTACAAGGACCCGTGCAAAATGTAGACTTTAACTTTTCAATCTCTCCAATTAGGAAAGTGGAGGAGAAGTTAGAAAAATTCATCCAAAATATTTATAACAGTATATATATAATGTACTTTATGTATTCCAATTTTTATCAAGAAACAAAAGGATAAGTATTCACACATACACATACACACATGCACACAACCCTACATATGTGGTTTGATATATATTAATAGATGATTAAATACACTAGATATGTGATCTTACAGACAAAAGCAGAAGGCTAAGATTGTTATTTATGACACAGTTGCTGGAAGTACCACTTGCCAAAGTTAATCAAGGGCAGTGTATAAGAAAAATAATCATTTTGACCTTGAGTGGTCTTGGGACTAGGGTATAGCTCAAAGAATATTGCCATTCCAATTCTCCTCTTGTAATGTTCAACTTACTGTTTCTAATCATTTTTCCTCTGTTGCAAAATGGAAAATGTCTCGACACAAAAATATTACAGTGATGAAGAATAAATTAATTGTTGCCAAGGGTTAGTGTTTGGGGGAGAATTCTTGTAAAGGGGTAACATGAAAGACTTTCTTTGATGTATTGGAACAGATCTGCACCCTGATTTTGATGGTGGTTATACAGTGCTATACATATAATAAAAAATTATGAAAATATATACCAAAACAATGAGTACACATTAAAATTGGTAAAATCCAAATAAGGTAAATTAGTTAATTGTATTACACCAACATGACCCTCCTGGTTTTGATCACTATACTATGATCATGTAAGATACTCTCACTGGCGAAATCTGAGAGAAGGATATCAGGAAATTCTCTGTACTACTTTTTGTAACTTAAGGCAAGTCTAAAATTATTACAAAATAAAAAGTTAAAAGAGAATGTTGTATATTTTTAATTGTAAAGATCATTTCTTGCTAATTCTACTGAAAAGAATGATATCTACTTTTGGTTCTAGGTACTCCTTGGAGAATACTAAGTGTGATGACACTATTTATAGGCTCTGAATATATGCGTGAGGGCCACAAGATTGCATATTTCAATGCAAATCAGCTTTTTGTCAATAGTATACAATATTATTATTCTTGCATCCAGTAAAAAATATATATCTAAACACAGAATTAAAGCTCTATTAACTTTTTTCTACTCATTTCCCTCACACACTATAATAATTTAAACAAAATGGCCTTTGTGGAGGTGTCTTTACTGTCACCAGTTTGTGGAGGTGTCTTTACTGTCACCATCTTAGTTTATGTTTTCATCAAACTCTTGGCTGAATTACTTTGAGGACTTTTTAACTTCTCTATCTGCCTTCAGTCACTTTTCCTTCTAAGCCAGCTTCATGACTGCTCTAAAATTTTCCATTTTTTCTTCCTTCTTTACTTCCTTCCTTCCCTCCCTCCTTCTTTCCCTTTCTTCCTATATAATTAGATATATACTAGAAATATATGTACACTATATGTGAGTATTACGATTATGTATGTTATATATATATATATAGTATATGTATGTATAGTAAATATAGATATAGACAAATGTGTATATGGTACATTTATATATTACACACATGTGAACATATACATTTTTCAAGATCACCTTCTTGCTCAAGAATGTAAAATAATTCTTTACTACCAAGGATTATAACTTTATTATTAAGTCCAGATTTGAAGATCCTGCAAAATAGAAAACCAGCTGCCTAAGGTCACCTTTCACTTCTCTCTACTTTTCTCCATATCTGAATCTATAAGAATTCCTCTTTCTCTCATGTTTTGCTGCACTTGCAATATGCACTGTATAACATAATATTTTATTTTATTTTTTCTGTTATTTATTATTTTATTTCATGTGTTGTCTCCTCACAAAGATGATGAGATCTTGGTGACAGGGAACCAGTTCATATTTCTTTACAGACCTCATTGTACCTGGTATGATAGCTCTTAAGATTTCTTTTTCAAATTGTCACTTTTCCATTGAAATAGAGACATCTGTACTTGCTGAGGTCTTCTTAGGCTCCTGAATTATGATAATACCAGTTTCTATCCAATTAACGTTTCCTCAAACACTCAATGAATAGCGGCCTCAAGAAGCTTGTATTTTAACACAGGTTTCCAGTCACTGACAGGACAATAAACCATTTTTACCTGCCAATAAGATATTACACTTTAGAAATCTCCTAGGCAAATAAGTACACAATTCCAAGAACAAATATCTTCACTACAAACAATTCAAACTTCTATTCATTTAAATATAAGTTTATGTAACCACCCAAGTGTCACCTGTTGGTGGAACAGGACCTGCCTGAATTAAGCTAATCCATCATGACACTGACTGAAGTCCTTAATCATGTTCTACAGAAGCAGAAAAGGACTTTCAGGAAGATTTTAGGCAAAAGTGTCTTCATATTTTATTTGAAGTTGTTTTGTTTCACTTTTCCCAGAGGGAACATAATTCTATAGCATTTATTTTAGTGTTGTAGATGATTTTTTTTTTAAGTAAAAGCAGAGCTTTGGAGCTTTCTAGCTGTTGGTTGCTAAGAATTATTATTTAGGATTTGATGTTCAAGTGTTCCCAAATCCAGTGTCAGACCCTGGAAATTGTCCTGGGTAGAATTATCCATGTACAAAATAGTTTTCTTTTTATTCTCTAAGGTCTACTGAGTTCACTTTGAAATTAATGGAGGTTTGGAACTTGCATCCATTCTGTGGCTGTTGAAGCTAATCCAGACATGGGTTCCAGAGAGAAAGGTCATCATTGTGTTTCTTGGATATTGGGGTTTTGGTTACCAGATGCTTCAGGAGAAAGAACTAAGGGATCCTTTGCTTTGAATTTGTTTCAAATTCAGAAAGTGAAATTAGTTTCATAACAAAATTATTAAATCAAAAAGTGAAATTGGAATTATTTTTATTCCCAGGGAAACAAAATACTTTCACCACTATTGTTATTTAGCAGAGTTACCAACTTCTTTAGTGAAGGCTTTTATCAAAGAACCTTAGGGGATAGAAAGAATAGATAAACACAAGAAGAAAAGAAAACCAAATATGCATCAAATAACCAAGGTAAGAAGTTTTAGGGCAACATTTGCTAAGATACCATGTCTTTTTATCTTATGTAGATGGCAGCTATCCTTTCAAAACATTTTTCTTCCACTGGTAAAAGTATCAGGATCCATTATTACTATAGCACAAGTGCACAAATTAGATCAAGTGTGTACATGATCTATGGTTTAGACCAACTAGAATGTGACTGGACCATGAGCAGAGATGTTACCTACATTTATTTTCTTTCCTCCAGACTGATGCAAATTTTTGTAAAGAAATGAGGATGAGAAAGTATCTAGAAGCGTTTAGAAATATGGCTTCTTTAGATGGTCTTTTTTCCTCCACCACAGCTCCAATGTGGAGAAACAAAAATAATATTAAGGAAGTCAAAAAAAGCTACACTCACACAGGTTGAGGTGGCAAAATTTCTGCTCAAGTTATCTGATTTTCCTATTATTTTCTCTGATCCGCCAAAGTTCACTAATAAATCTTTCAGGGAAGGCCAAATTTCTCATCCAATGAAGAACACTTGACTTGTACTCAGAAGGCTGTTCCCTGTACTGTCTTTGCCATGTAGTTATTTATTATCAGCATGACTCTGCCTAAGTCATTCTGTGTCTTGAATTTCAATTTCATCATCCGGAATGGGATAACAATGTTACTTTGTCCCACCTCACAATGTGTTTGATGCCATTGTATCCCATGCATATCTCTATAATTATAGTTAGCATGTTACAGTAGGTCAAAACAGTTTGCCTCTGTATCTATCTCTCCCACTTTAAATTATTTGAGAACAAATACATAATTTACTCTTCAAACAAAATCTGTAGCACCTAGCCTAGTACAATGTCTGAGACATAGTGATTATTCAGTATAGTTCAATTCAATTCAACCAATTATAAATAATGGTTAAACTGAATTGAGCTATTAATAAAGTATATAATGCATATAGAAATGATGTTTTACTCATCAAGTGTGGATTATCTTTTGTATCACTCACTCAGTCTTTATTAGAAATTAGTTATTTATAGTAACACTCTCTCAGGTCAATATATTTGAGTAAACAAAATGATTTTATTTTAAGTACATGAATACTTATCAGGATATAAGCTATTTATACATCAACAAATGTAGAAATGAAATCAATGTTTGAATCCAACTATGCAGCATTGAAGTGATATCTGACTTACATGAATTTTCACATGGTATTTACTCAATTAATGTCTATTGAGTGAATAAATGAATTAAGAATTTAAAATATACCCCTGCTTAATCCATCTAAGAGTGTCCATTATCAATCTCACTATCTCTTTACCTTAATGAGAGAAAAAAAATAAAAGCCTGTTTTCCTTTTAAGTTGTCTCTTGCTTTGACTCACAATTCAATCTTTTTTCTTCTTTATTTGCTTTCTGAGACAAGAGGGTCCTTTGGCCTATTTTACTTATAACTATCCTGGGTTTGAGTAAACTCCCATTCATATTTCAATTTACATATCTAACCAAGGGTTCCTACTTATAAAGATAAGGCTAGCCTTACTCCCTATAAATGTCCTTAAAGGCAGTTAGTTCCTCTTCTTCTTTAATTTGGGTTATGAACTCACTCCACTTCCCAGTCTAAGAATCCCTTACCCAATTTTTCAAATACCCCAAGGATACTCTTCCCTGTTTAGTATCTCCCACTTTACTTAGTCCTAATTAGGCACATCTTAGAAATTATGATTCACTGAGCAACTTGGATTCCCAATAGCCTCTTAAGGACTCAAACACTTTTTTTTTTTCTTTTTTTTTGCAGTACACGGGCCTCTCACTGTTGTGGCCTCTCCCATTGTGGAGCACAGGCTCCGGACGCGCAGGCTCAGCAGCCACGGCTCACGGGCCCAGCTGCTCCGCGGCATGTGGGATCTTCCCGGACCGGGACACGAACCCGTGTTCCCTGCATCAGCAGGCGGACTCTCAACCACTGTGCCACCAGGGAAGCCCTCAAACACCTTTTGATAAGTTATAATTAACAGAAAATATATGCATGTGGATTACATTAATTTTGTAGATTGCTTACAAAAGATCGGAACCTCATAATAATCCAGTCTAAGGGAGTCTTCAGAACAAGAGTTTTCTCCATATTTGCAGACAGGGAGAACCTTAGACAAGAAGGTCTCTTATTGCCGCCTTTTATTGTTCTCCCTGTCTCTATTCTCCTAGGCATCATCATTATACACTCTTCAATCATTCTACAATTGTCTTTGAATGCTTCAGATACCCAGAGTAAGAGTCTCTCCATTTCTTTCCAACATTGTTAGCATTACTTCTTTCCTTTCCCTGTGCCTACTCTCACTTTATCCATCTCTTATTTTTTCAATGTGCTTGGCTCTTACACGGGGCCAGAACAATTCCTTTAGTAGAAATATGTGACACAAAACTTGGTTAACTCTCCTTGTAGTTTTAGGTCCAAAGAATATTCTACAGTTACCATGAGATATATCATTTACAGAATATGTTCACTCAATTATAAAATACATTTTCAAAGCTACTTACAGAACATTCTTATATGACAATAAGTAGAGAAAGAGACACCTTCAGGTAAGGGGCAGTATCAAAGATGCTTTTTTCAATGGTGAAATTTCTCCAAGATTTTTCCTGCTAGAAAGTAGCCTAAAATTATGAACTCATTGCCATGTAACTCTCTTATCATATATTATGATAATTTAACAGCAATCTGTATCAGTTTGGATTAGTTGAATAGAAATGTAAGACAGCCTATTACATCTTTCATCTTCTCCACAGATCCAAGATAATTTTAGCACAAGAAATATTTCATTTTATTTCCTTCCATTCAGGACTTTGAGTAGTTAGATATATACTATTCAAATTTAAATAACTAATAAGACAACCAAAAATAAAATGAAAGGCTTGGAAGACTGAATTCTTCTGTATTGTTGTGTCTTTGATGTTTCCAAGGAAACCACCCATCTTTCTCCTGTAATTAAAATATAGATGATTGGAAGCACACAGACAACTGAATTTGGAATCAGAAAACCTAGCTGCAAGACTATTGCTTTATCACAGCTGACATTGTTGAGATTCCACCCAGCGTCTCTCAGTCCACCTCTAAGTTCACCAGCAGGTGGGGTAGGGAGTTTGTAGAAATCTACGAGCTTCTTACTTTTTAAATACCAGTGCCTTTTTTTTTTTTTTTAATTTATTTATTTTTGGCTGTGTTGGGTCTTTGTTTCTGTGCGAGGGTTTTCTCTAGTTGCGGCGAGCGGGGGCCACTCCTTATCACGGTGCGTGGGCCTCTCACTGTCGCGGCCTCTCTTGTTGCGGAGCACAGGCTCCAGATGCGCAGGCTCAGTAGTTGTGGCTCATGGGACTAGTTGCTCCACCACATGGGGGATCTTCCCAGACCAGGGCTCGAACCCGTGTCCCCTGCATTGGCAGGCAGATTCTCAACCACTGCACCGCCAGGGAAGCCCACCAGTGCCTTTTTATCTCTTTGCTGAACATGTTCTCTGGTGCCTTGGAAGCTTGCTAAACACATGGGAAAGGCAGCCCTATAGAAGCTGTGATTTAATGCTCCTGGGATCCACCCTCATTTAACAAGTAATGGGGAATAGTATTAAGGTGATCATGTTCATCTCCCTGTCCCTGTTCTGCAGTGGAACAAAGCTGAGGTGCATGCTGTCAAGTCTGCAGAGGGTCTCCAGTGGTGGGAGCCCACAGCAATAAGTCACTTTAATGAACACTTCATTGGCATATTTGGACTTTGCTGATCCATACTTCCCTCATTGGGCTTCCTGAGGTGACTCCTAAATAATGTACCAACATCCAAATCCTTACCTTAGGGTCCGTTCAGAGAGCCTCCTGAACTAAGGCAATGTCCTTGGATAAAATGTGTTTACACATTTTAACCTTCAGTTTGCACACTCAAGGTATTTATTCAACAGGTTCTTAAATGGAACTTGTCCTCTTGCCTTACAGTCCCAGGTTAGGGACCAACGGTGGTGACAAATAGGACTAAATTCACATTTTTAAAAGGAATTTGACATTTGGGAGTACATTTTTATTCCTGTGACTTAATATCAACCAACCACTATCATCACTACCACTCTTCCCCTCCACAGCCAAACTGCACACTCCCACGTGAGTCCATATGAGAGGTACCTCAGTGAAGAGAGAAGTAGAGAATTATCCAATACTTGCTTCTATGGGGAGCACAATCTCTGTGGCTTTGAGAAAATATCCCCTCTCCTCTACACAGGGAAGGTAGGGAAAAACTTGCATCCCAAAACCAAGTGTGGGAGATGTTGGTCAAAGAATGCAGAGGTTCAGTTATTTATGAATAAGTTCTAGAGAGCCAATGTACATTATGGTGACTTTAGTTATTAGTGCTGTATTGCATACTTGAAATCTGCTAAGACAGTTGATCTCAAGCATTCTCACTACACATACACAAAATCTGTAGTAATCATTTCACAGTGTATGTGTACATCAAATTGTCAGGTTGTATACTTTAAATATATACAACTTTTTTATTAAAAAAAACAAACAAATGTGATATTCTAAGAAAGTTGCTTGCTGAAATGATGTTAATTGAAAAGAGTGAGAGGATAACAGTTCATTCCTCTGTTTTATGTCTTCTTAAAGGATAGATTTACTCATCTTCCCCTATGCCTACCCAGCAGGAGAAAAGAGAATTGGATAGAGATGGGAGAGTGGCAATGGAGCAACCTGCAAATTCATCATATGAATTTTTCTATGTGTGAATTTCTCCCATGTGTGAGCTTTCTTATGGACATTGTGCAATGTAGCTATGTTTGAGCCACTGTGCCAGAACAACAACCAAGTATTTGCCTTCCAGGTAGCTGGAAGAGAAGAAATAAAAAAAATGTGAAATAATGAGGGCTTAGTCAATAAGTTAGAAAAAATAAAATTTAGTTGAGAGTGGGATTTTTTAGATATTTGTTGAGGAAGAAAAAGCCAGACAGGATAGGAAGCTGCTGAGAACTGCAGCAAAATCGACACCAACACTCACACGTGTGCCCCGAAAGATAAGTGACTCAGTAGAAAGTGGGAAGATGAAATTAACAAGAAATTTCCTGGTGAAAATATGCCAGTAAACATTGAAAAAGATGTCCAGACTCAATAATGTTGGGGCAAATGTAAAGTAAGTCAACATCTGTTTCTAATTTTCTACATATCAGATGGGCAGATATTAAAAAGTTTGATATGATCTGTTGTTCTTGTGATATGTGGAAAACTCATACACTCTTTTCTTTGTGTTATTAGTTTGTACATTCAGAAATTCATTTGCATTTATAGCATAAAACAGTGTAAAGTGTTTACTTTTAAAGATTTTTCTTCTGGGCACCTTATTCATGTCTAATAAAATTTGAACACAGTTAATAAAGCCAATTAATATTAAACATTTTATAACAAAACAACAGAAACTGTTTGCCATCACAACTTCCTTGCATTCTACAGAGGCACAGAGACATTCACTTTTATCTTTGTTAACATATTCTCTTTTATTTACTTCTGAATTGTGAATTTGAGGTTTATATTGTTCTATATAGATCCGTCATTGTCAGATACTACTTACTTTCTGTCAATAGACAATGGATTAGATTTAACTCTCTTATTCCATCTCCACCTCCAATATCTCTTTTAGTCTCTCCCATAAGTATTTATATCACAATTATTTTTTCAATTATTTATCAGTATTTACAGCCTAATAGTACATAACATTTAATTATGTATTTAATATATATTTATTTATTTGGCTGTGCTGGGTCTTAGTTGCAGCACGTGGGATGATCGTTGCCATGTGCAGGATCTTTAGTTGCAGCATGCAGATCTAGTTCCCTGACCAGGAATCAAACCCAGGCCCCTTGCATTGGGAGCACAGAGTCTTAACCACTGCACCACCAGGGAAGTCCCATAAATATTTCTTTCTATGAACATATATCTAGGTATTTCCAAGTAGCACAACATATTTGTCATAAACCTATCAGTACTCTTTTCTAAAATCTCAAAAGTTTCAGGTTATCTATTAGGTTTTTTTCCCCCCTTTTCCATAGATCCTACTTCTGAAGCCCTTCTTTTCCTGATTCTCTTTGGTTTGTCAATACTTGAGGTCTGCCAGAATGTTCTGGTGTTTGAACTTTTATGTAGTGCCTTAAATGCTTTCCTTTTCTTCGTGTATCCGTTAATTAAATCTTTCATTGGTCATGTTTGAGAAGTGAATATTTTGAGGCTTTGTATGTCTAAAGCAGGTTTTGTATTTTGTTTTTTTGGTTTTAGTCTTCACTTTTTTACCAGTTTAAGTGATATTAAAATTTAAAATTCTAGGATAAAAATTATTTTTTCAAAGAAATTTGAAGATATTACTTCATTACCTTTTCCTTCCTAGAGATGCCTTTGATGAATCTACTGCTATTCTTATGCCCAACAGTCCCAATGCTTTTCTAAGTTTCCTGTGTTTCATCGTTTTTCTTTATGTTTTCTTAATTTTTAAATTTAATTTAATTTATTTTTTTATACAGCAGCTTCTTATTAGTCATCTATTTTATACACATTAGTATATATATGTCAATCCCAATCTTCCAATTCATCCCACCACCACCACCTGCCCACCACTTTCCACCCTTAGTGTTTATATGTTTGTTCTCTACATCTGTATCTCTATTTCTGCCCTGCAAACCAGTTCATCTGTACCATTTTTCTAGGTGAAGTGAAGTGAACTTACTTCACTCTGTATGACAGTCTCTATATCCATCCACGTCTCTACAAATGACTCAATTTTGTTCCTTTTTATGGCTGAGTAATATTCCATTCTATATATGTGACACATCTTCTTTATCCATTAATCTGTGGATGGGCATTTAGGTTGCTTGCATGACCTGGCTATTATATATAGTGCTGCAATGAACACTGGGGTGCATGTGTCTCTTTGAATTATGTTTTTTTTCTGGGTATATGCCCAGTAGTGGGATTGCTGGGTCATATGGTAGTTCTATTTGTAGTTTTTTAAGGAAGCTCCATCCTGTTTTCCATAGTGGCTGTATCAATTTACATTCCCACCAACAGTGCAAGAGGGTTCCCTTTTCTCCACACCCTCTCCAGCATTTGTTGTTTGTAGATTTTCTGATGATGCCCATTCTAACTGGTGTGAGGTGATATCTCATGGTAGTTTCGATTTGCATTTCTCTAATAATTAGTGATGTTGAGCAGCTTTTCATGTGCTTCTCGGCCATCTGTACGTCTTCTTCGGAGAAATGTTTATTTAGGTCTTCTGCCCATTTTTTGATTGGGTGGTTTGCTTTTTAATATTGAGCTGCATAAGCTGTTTATATATTTTGGAGATGAATCCTTTGTCTGTTGATTTGTTTGCAAATATTTTCTCTCATTCTGAGGGTTGTCTTTTCATCTTGTTTGTAGTTTCCTTTGCTTTGCAAAAGCTTTTAAGTTTCATTAGGTCCCATTTGTTTATTTTTGTTTTTATTTCCATTACTCTAGGAGGTGGATCAAAAAAATCTTGCTGTGATTTATGTTCTTCCTATGTTTTCCTCTAAGAGTTTTATAGTGTCTGGCCTTACATTTAGGTTTTTAATCCATTTTGAGTTTATGTTTGTGTGTGGTGTTAGGGAGTGTTCTGATTTCATTCTTTTACATGTAGCTATCCAGTTTTCCCAGCACCACTTATTGAAGAGGTTGTCTTTTCTCCATTATATATCCTTGTCTCCTTTGTCACAGATTAGTTGACCATAAGTGTGTGGGCTTATCTCTGTGCTTTCTATCCTGTTCCATTAATTTATATTTCTGGTTTTGTGCCAGTACCATATTGTCTTGATTACTGTAGCTTTGTAGTGTAGTCTGAAGTCAGGGAGTATGATTCCTCCAGCTCCATTTTTTTCCCTCAAACCTGCTTTGGCTATTTGGGGTCTTTTGTGTCTCTATACAAATTTTAAGATTTTTTGTTCTAGTTCTGTAAAAAATGGCACTGGTAATTTGATAAGGATTGCATTGAATCTGTAGATTGCTTTGGGTAGTATAGTCATTTTCACAGTATCGATTCTTCCAATCCAAGAACATTAGATATCTCTCCATCTGTTGGTATCATCTTTAATTTCTTTCATTAGTGTCTTATAGTTCTCTGCATACAGGTCTTTTGTCTACCTAGGTAGGTTTATTCCTAGGTATTTGATTCTTTTTGTTACACTGGTAAGTGGGAGTGTTTCCTTAATTTCTCTTTCAGGTATTTCATCATTAGTGTATAGGAATGCAAGAGATTTCTGTGCATTAATTTTGTATCCTGCAACTTTACCAAGCTCATTGATTAGCTCTAGTCGTTTACTGGTGGCATCTTTAGGATTCTCTATGTAATATCATGTCATCTGCAAAAAGTGACAGTTTTACTTCTTCTTTTCCAATTTGTATTCCTTTTATTTATTTTTCTTCTCTGATTGCTGTGGCTAGGACTTCCAAAACTATGTTGAGTAATAGTGGTGAGAGTGAACATCCTTGTCTTGCTCCTGATCTTAGAGGAAATGCTTTCAGTTTTTCATCATTGAGCATGATGTTTGCTGTGGGTTTGTCATATATGGCCTTTATTATGTTGAAGTAGGTTCCCTCTATGCTCACTTTCTGGAGAGTTTTTATCATAAATGGGTGTTGAATTTTGTCAAAAGCTTTTTCTGCATCTATTGAGATGATCATATGGTTTTTATTCTTCAGTTTGTTAATATGTTATTGTTTCTTTTGTTTTCTTCTTTCTTTCCTCTTTTTTTCTCAAAATATTTAGTGTATTCTGGCATTTCAGCCATATATTGCTGCTATAAGCAGTCTTCTTGTGTTATTGTGATTTATAATAAGGAACATATTTTGTCTTCATCTCCATTTCTGGTACATGGAATTACCTAATTGATGTACATTGATAAATATGTCTTTTGTTATTTTAATGAAGTGACTTCTGGAATGCTCCTAGGTCCATAAGGCTGTGCTTAGAAAATTGCCATTTTTATTCTCAGCATCTGACCTCCAGGGAGGGGAAGAAGACTGAAGGTTGACTCAGTCACCAGTGGCCAAGGATCTAATCAATAGTGCTTATGTGAGGAAACCTCCATAAATATCCAAAAGGACTGGGTTTGGCGTGCTTCTACGTTGGTGAACACTTGGAGATTTGGGGAGAGTAGCACACCTGGAGAGGGCATACCTTGCTCTATGAACTTTTCTGTCTGGCTTTGTCTTTCCTAAAATAATTAATTAATTTATTTATTCATTTTTGGCTGTGTTGGGTCTTTGTTGCTGCCTAGGGGCTTTCTTTAGTTGTGGCAAGTGGGGGGTTATTCTTTGTTGCAGTGTGTGGGCTTCTCATTGCAGTGGCTTCTCTTGTTGCAGAGCATGGGCTCTAGGTGCACAGGCTTCAGTAGTTGCAGCATGTGGGCTCAGTAGTTGTGGCTCTTGGGCTGTAAAGCACAGGCTCAGTAGTTGTGGCACACGGGCTTAGTTGCTCCACAGCACATGGGATCTTCCTGGACCAGAGCAGAACTCATGTCCCCTGCATTGGCAGGGAGATTTTTAATGACTGTGCCAGCAGGGGAGTCCCATGGCTGTTCCTAAATTACATCCTTTTATAATAAACTGGTGTTCAAGTAAGTAAAGTGTTCTCTGAGTTCTGTGAGCCTCTCTAGCAAATTAATCAAACACAAGGAGGAGTTGTTGGAATCTCTCATTTATAGCCAGTTGGTCAGAATTCCAGGTAACAACCTGGACTGGCAACGGAAGTGGGGGGACAGTCTTGTCAAACTGAACTCCCCACCTATGGGGTCTGATGCTATCTTTGGGTAGATAGGTAGTGTCGGAGCTCAGCTAAATTCTTGCTGTTCAAGAATTGCTTGGTGTTATGTGGGAAGTACTTTCTCTCTCCCCCACCCCGCATTGGAATTGACACAGGAACCCAAAATACACCCCCAGATTCAGTGCATTAGAACAGCAATTTATTGTAATCCTGTATGGTCCTGTGGGTTGACTGAAGTTACCTGGCATCCCTCATGAAGTTGCAGTTAGATAGTGATTGCAGATAAAGTCACCTGAAAGTTTGATTAGGCAGAATGTCTAAGAAAGCTTATTTGCAAGGGTTGCAGTTGGTGCTGGTTATCAGTTGGCAGATCAGCTAGGATTGTCTTCCAGAGTGGCCTCTGAAAGTGCTGTGAACAAATGTTCATAGCAGGGTCACTGATTCTGGAAGAAGTGTACTAAGACAGAACCTAGATGGTCTTTGTGACCTAGCCTTGTAAGTCCTCCAAAGTCATATTTGCCACATTCTATTTGATATAGGACTAGATTGAATGGCAGGATACAAACTCCCAGTGTGAGTACTAGCAGGTATGGGTCATTGGAGGACCATGTTTGGATACTAGCTGCTACATCTGATATTCTGATATTTGTCAATGATTAAATTGCTGGGTGTTTTTGTGTGTGCATGTGTCTTATTCACAGTGCTGGGCACAGTACTCTTATAATGACTCTTATAATCTAGAAATCCATGCCCTCAGTGCTAGAAAATGTTTATGCATTATTTTTTTGATATTTTTACCTTTTTATTTTCATTTTTACTTTTAAAAATTGTGTGTTAGATATGGAGACTGCTGGATTAGTCTTTAATCATCTTCTCAATTTCTTCTCACCTTTTTGTTTTTCCCTCTACCTTTCTGGAGATTTTTTTCTAAATTATCTTCCAACACTTCTATAGATTTTTTATTTATTTTTGCTTTCACAAACAAATCCATATCCCATTTCTTTTTCTCTGATCCTTTTATATAATATTATGTAATTTGTTTTAAAAAATGGGTACAATATATTCTTGTTAGTCTCTGAAAATATTAATTATAATTGTGTTAACTAGATATTTTCTCCTGTATTTGTTTTTCCCCAAATTCCTTTTCTATGTTAATTTTATCTTTTTCATGAAGAATTTCCTCAAGTCTTGTGATATTTAATGTTCATAATTAGGAATAATTCAGTGTAAATTGATTGGAATCTCAATTTATATAGGCAGCGGCAAAGCTGCAAAGTGGGCATAGGCAAAGTTGTCTACTAGATTTAAGTAGAATGTGAGTCAATGAATATTTTTTTTCTATTGGTAGCTATACAAAATGACACTACCTACATGTAAATGTTTTCTCTCAGGCTTTTTAGACTCTCACATAAACAATCTGCAATCTTACAGGCAGCTTGTTCCATATGCAGATTGGAGCAAGAGCTGTTGGTTCCATCCTTCACATTGGTGATTTTCATTAAATTGAAAGTTTCCAGCTCCACCCTTCACCCCTCCCTCAGCTGTGCCAGGTTTCTGAGCACTAAATATTGTCACTCTATGACTGTGACTCTCAATCTGTCCATACATTTGTGACTAGAAGGAAGTCTATGATTCCTCATGCCAAACCATTAATAATTATTCCCTTAGGAAAGGATGAAGAGAAGATGTTCATTTATATCGTTTATACTAAAAACAAAAATGTTTCTCACAATATTACTTTAACCATTTTTTGAATATTTGGCAACAATCATACCTATGCTGAATTTAGAAACACTTTGGAATTAGAAAAACAACTGTTTCTCTGGCAGGTAGAGAGAGAAGCCCCTGGGATTGAACTTTTATTAACATTGAACACCTATCATTTTCATATCACGTAGTTTGTACCTTGGAATTCCTTGGGCTGTGGTTAATGGCTGACTGCATATAACCTTGCAGTTGGCTTCTTTCAGAGGGAATTAATAGTAGAACTATAGTCTCATAGGCCTAGAAGTAAGAGGACACGTTAGACTTTAAAGCTTTTGGATAAAGAATAAAAAATGTTCAATGGTGAATAGAGAGAGTCTCCTCTTTGAGGGAAGACATTTTTTCAGTTTTTTTTTTCCTCAATAAGGCTGACAATATAAATGGGTTGCTTCCCACTGTCAAGGCTTCAGACACCTCTGGTGAGAGCTTTGCTAAGAACACAAGGAAGTAGTGTTTTGAATTTTGACTCATATTCTCAAATTCCATGAAAGACACAAGGGTTCAGAAAAGCAATCCTGATGGGGGAAGAAGAGAAATGTTCTTATGTATTTTAAACTTCAGTGACCCAAAATTTTATTCTTTGAATGAAATAAAATTCAAACAAAGAGCAAGAGTGGTCATCCTTGCCTTGTTCCTGATTTTAGAGGAAATGCTTTCAGCTTTCCACAGTTGAGTATGAGGTTAGCTGTGGGTTTGTCATATATGGCTTTTATTATGTTGAGGTATATTCCCTCTATGCCCACTTTCTGGGGAGTTTTCATCATACCTGGATGTTTAATTTTGTCAAGAGCTTTTTTTCTCAATCTTCTGAGATGATCGTATGGTTTTTATTCTTGGATTTGTTAATGTGGTGTATTACACTGATTGAATTGTGAATATTGAAAAATCCTTGTATCCCTTGAATAAATCCCACTCGATCATGGTGTATGATCCTTTTAACGTATTGTTGGATTGGTTTGCTAATATTTTGTTGAGGATTTTTGAATCTACGTTCATCAGTGATATTGCCCTGTTTTTGTGAAATCATTGTCTGGTTTTGAAATCAGGGTGATGCTGGCCTCATAGAATGAGTTTGTAAGTGTTCCTTCCTCTGAAAATTTTTGGCAGACTTTGAGAAGAATAGTTGTTGACTCTTTTCTAAATGTTTGGTAGAATTCACCTGTGATGCCATCTGGTCCTAATTAAACTTAAAAGCTTTTGCACAAAAAAGGAAACCACCTACAAAATGAAAAGACAACCTACTGAACGGGAGAAAATATTTATAAATAGTATGACCAAACATATAAACAGCTCATACAACTCAACATCAAAAATGCAAGCATTCCAATTAAAAAAATGGGTAGAGACTGGAATAGATATTTTGCCAAAGAAAGCAGGCAGATGGCCAACAGTCACATGAAAAGATGCTCAACAATGCTAATCATCAGAGAAATGCTAATCAAAACCTCAATGATATATCATCTCACACCTGACAGAATGTCTATCATCAAAAAGAGCACAAATAAATATTGGTGAAGATGTGGAGAAAAGGGAACCATCATACACTGTTGGTGAGAATGTAAATTGGTATAGTTTTTTTGGGGTTTCTCAAAAATCTAAAAATAGAAATACCACATGAGCCAGCAATTCCACTCCTGGATATATAGCAAAAAAAAAAAAAAAAAAAAAAAGCAGAAAACACCAATTTGAAAAGATACATGCACCCCAATGTTCATGGCAGCATTATTTACAGTTGGCAAGATATGGAAGTCATCTCAGTGTCCATCAACAGATAAATGGATAAAGAAGTTGTGGTATATATATACAATAGAATACTACTCAGTCATAAAAAGAATGAAATTTTGCCATTTGCAATAACATGGATGGACTTAGAGGGTATTATGCTAAGTGAAATAAGTCAGAAAGTGAAAGACAAATACTGTATGATATGACTTATATGTGGAATCTAAAAAATACAACCAACTAGTGAAAATAACAAAAAAGAAGCAGACTCTCAGATATAGAGAAGCAACTAGTGGTTACCAAGACTGAGAGGGTAGGGAGGAGGGGCCATAAGGGAGTAGGGGACTAAAATGTACAAACAATTATGTATAAAATAAGCTACAAGAATATATTATACAACATGGGAAATATTGCCAATATTTTGTAATAACTATAAATGGAATATAACCTTTAAAAATTGTGAATCACTATATTGTACACTTGTAATTTATACAATATTGTACATCAACTATAATAAACAAATGAATGAAAACAAAGAGTAAGCACTGTGTGTGTGTGTGTGTGTGTGTGTGTGTGTGTGTGAAGTCAAAGGGAATATTCTGAAGAAGGCCTTTGTCCAAAATATTAAATTATCTGTTTTTAGTAACATGTTTGAAGAAAGAAACACTCAGACAATAAGTTTTCTTCCTTTGAAGTAAAAGATAGTAAGAACATAATTATAAAAAGTATCCATAAAATACCCTCTAACAAAAAAATCTAGATTAACATTAAGTAAGGCTAAGTTAAAAGAAAAAAAAAGAAATTCAAGAATTATATGAACTTGGTTGAGAGAAATACTTTTTTGAAAATTCTGTCTATCATATAGTAATGAACTATTAAGTGTTGTATGAACCTAAAATTTCTTTTTAGTTTGATAAGTTAGAAATAACTTCCCATAAAACAATGCTTCATAGGACATCTTAATTTCTAGGCTAATTAATAAAAAGTTTTACATAACACAATACAGCTTTAAAATTATCTTACATCAATATGCCCTCCACCTATTGAGAGAGAGCATAAGAGCATTTATGTTGTGTATATATCATAGATGGGCTTATTATATTATATTTACTGTTGTGCATTTTTTTTTTTACCTTTTAGTCATAGAAATATCAGTGTTGTAAAATAATTCAAGGGATATAGTAAAACTTGTTTCTTAAAGCTTCCCCAAACATATAAATCTCACCAGGGTTAATCAATATCAACCGTTTGGTATTTATACTTTATTTTTATGTGTATATATGTGTGTGTGCATGTGTTTCTATGGGTGTATACATACAGGTAAGAACTATTTTTTTTTCAAATAAGAACCAAATATAAAAATAGTTCTAAAATCTGTTTTAAAAAGCAACCTTATAGATATTGCCTCATATCAAACTAAAGATCCATTTTATTATTTATAAATATAGCTATATCCATTTTATAGAGAAGCAAATAAAATGTTTCCATTAATAAACTTTGGGTGTACTGTGACAAACACATATCTTTGTGCAAACACATATCTTATCTTTGTGGATAGTTCTAAGGATAGTTCTAGATCCTTAGAATGGAAATTGCTGGGACAAAGATTAGACAAGTTTTAAATTTTGATAGAATCTTGCAAAACTGTCTTGCACAAACTATATACCAGTTTACAACCCTAACAAAATTCGTGGAAGTGTCATTTTGCCACTTATACTATGAACAAGAGTAGAAATTTATCTTTTAATTACTTTTATTTTTTGTTAAATGTTGTTATTGTTTTAATTTGCATTTTCCTCATTATTAGTAAGAGTAAAGATGTTTTCATGTGTTTGGTCACAGTTATAATCCCTCTCTGACTTGACTGTTCATTTCCAGTGCCAATGTGCTTCTTTTTTTTTTTTTTTGCGGTATGTGGGCCTCTCACTGTTGTGGCCCCTCCCGCTGCGGAGCACAGGCTCTGGACGCGCAGGCCCAGTGGCCATGGCTCATAGGCCCAGCTGCTCCGCGGCATGTGGGATCCTCCCAGACCAGGGCATGGACCTGTGTCCCCTGCATTGGCAGGCAGACTCTCAACCACTGCGCCACCAGGGAAGCCCCAATGTGCTTTTTGAGCTTTACATTTCTCTTACTGGTATGATTTTCTGTTTTCTGATCATTCTCTTTATCATTTTTCTTGTTGTGTTTGTTTTGCTTTCATTTTAATTTCTTAGATTGTTTCATCTCCTTTCTTTCTTTGTCATTCCTCTACTAAATTGAGACTTTGAAAATTTTGTGTTACTCTCATATTATCTATATAAGCCCAGCCTTGTATTTTTTTTTTTTTTCTTTTTGCAGTACGTGGGTCTCTCACTGCTGTGGCCTCTCCTGTTGCGGAGCACAGGCTCTGGACGCGCAGGCCCAGCTGCCATGGCTCACGGGCCCAGCCACTCCACGGCACGTGGGATCTTCCTGGACCAGGGCACGAACCCGTGTCCCCTGCATCGGCAGGCAGACTCTCAACCACTGTGCCACCAGGGAAGCCCTAGCCTTGTATTTTTAAGAAACACATTTCCTGTCCTCCAAAATGTCACCTTCATATGAATATGCTCTTCAATTTTTTTTCTGTGTTTCATTATATCATCTTCCAACTTCAGTTAAAATTACCTCACATTTTCCCAGGTTGTATTAATACTTCTATACTACCTTTATTCTATTTTATGGTTAAATATAACTATTAGAGTATATTTTACAAACATTATCAATAATAATTTAGAATTAACTATTGTTTTTCTAATTCCTTCATCGTCCTTATCATTCACACTTCTTCCTGAATCAGTTTTTTGATTTTTTGAAACATCTCCTTAAGATTTATTTTATGAGTGTGTGGCCTAGATTAAGTTTTTCAAAGTTCTTATGTGGTTAAAGATGTCTTTAATTGATTCTCATAGTCAAATATGTAAATATAGCTGGATCTAAGTCTAGATTCAGAATCATTTGCCTTCAACATTTCATCATGTTTTCTTGAAATCTTATTTACATTCTGTAAAAGAAGAATTGAACCAGAGCAGCTAAATAGGCAAGGAAGATTTTATTTAAGACTATTGCAAAAGGGAAGACAGATTGAACTCTATTCTATAGAAACAAAAGGTCAGAGAGTTTTTAAGCACTGGTATGAGCTAGTGAAAAAGTACTGGAGCACATTAGGGAATCAGAGTCAGACTCCAGGCTCCCACAGAGAGTGGAAGACAGAGGGCATATCAATCTTGATGATTACATTTTAAAGGGATGGTTGCCTAGTCTTTGAGAAGGCATTCCTGGGTGGTAAGTGATTTGCATCTTAAAGGGCAGAGAAAAAAATTACAACTGCAAGTTTTCTAGAGTAAAAAGTTTAAGAAAGAGAGGTCAGGGACCTGTAGTCTGGAAGAAAGCTGTCTAAGCTGAGGGGTTATTTCCTTTAAATTGCTTTGCTTTTGTTGTTCTATAAGTATGTAAAGTACTCTCTTTATTCTTGGAAATTATAAATTTCATGCAGATGTGTCAAGTTAGGTGTCGTTTGATACTACAGTTGGCCCTTAAACAATGTGTAGGTTAGGGGGGAAAACTCCCCCTGCTGTTGAAAATCTTCATATAAATTTACAGTTTGTCTTCCTTATCCAGGGCAGGGGTTCCGCATTTACAGATTCAACCAACAGCACAGATCCCGTAGTACTACTGTAGTATTTATTGAAAAAAATCCGCATACAAGTGGACCTGCATAGTTCAAACCTGTGTTGTTCAAGGGTCAACTATATAGTCTCCTATTATTTTGGGTATTATATTTAATTCAATCGTCCCCTATTATTTGTTTTGTTATTTCTATAGTGCATCCCCTTCAAAATCCCCTCAAGGATTTTAAAACAGATCTGGGATCTCCTGGGTCTATTTTTTTATCTAATAATGTTCACATCTTTGGCGTCCTGCATCAGGTCCAATGACAATCAAATTGTCATCTGTGCTCAGTCATTTGGTTTTCAGCCATCTCAGATCAGCTATTCAAACAGTCTAATGACTTTTCCAAACAGAATTTATGTTTTAGAACAGTTTTAGATGTATAGAAAAAATTGTGAAGGAAGTACAGAGAGTTTCCATGTATTGTAAACCCAGGTTTTACTCTTATTAACATCTTATATGAGTATGGTACATTTGTTACAATGAACCAACCAATACTGATATATTGTTTTTAACTAAATTCCATACTTTTCTTGGATTCCCTTGTTTTTACTCAGTGTCCACTTTCTATTCTGGGTCATATCCAGCATACCACATTATATTTAGTGTCCCTTATGATCTTCATGACTATGGCGCTTTCTTCAACTTCCTTACCTTATTTTTGATGCTTTTTAAAGTTTTGAGGAGTACTGATCAGATACTTTGTAGGATGTTCCTCTATTGAAATTGGTCTGATGTTTTACTCACGACAGTACCTGAGTTATGAGTTATTGGGTGGAAGAACAAAGAGGTAGTGTGCCCTTTTCCATACATCCTATCAAGAGGATAGACGTGATTTATGACATTTATGTTGAACTTAATCATCTGGATGAGGTAGTGTTTGTCAGCTTTTTCCACCATTAATTTAGTATTTTACTTTTTTCTCTATACTCTATGACAGGAAGTCAGTACGTACAGCCCACACTTAAAAATAGGAAATTATTCTCGCCATGCTTACTATTTAATTTATTAATTAGTTTGGACTGTCAGAATAAAAACCTTAACTCCAAAATACAATAAATATTTCAACATCTCTGCAGTTTTAAATTAAATTTCTCCTCCTGCTGCCTCATGGTCCATTCCTGTTCCTCTTTCAGATAATGCTTTTATTTTGGTTCTGCTAGGAAAACTTACTTTGACTTTTAGTGATCCTATACATCGCTTGTATTTTTTGGTGGGTTCTCCATGTGCTCCAAAGGCCCGAAGACTGCTCCTTTCATCTTAGTGCTGGAAAAAAACCAAGAACAATCAACCCTTTTTCACTGACATCTTCAAACAAAGCTGGTGTCTAAAAAGTGCCTTTTATTCTAGGTCTTCCAGATTGCATTTGCCATCTTCTAGCAACCGTTATAGTCACTGGTTCTTATGTATTTATATTGATAATCACCTAGAGGACTTCCTTTGGAATCTAAGAGTCCCTTTGGTTTGGGAGCACTGCAAGAATTAGAGACTGGCACCTTAAAACTTTGAAAAGTTTGAGCAAGGTTTTAAGTTAAAGCTACCTCAAAAGAAAACACTGATTCAGCCAAATCAGAAGAATCACTGGAGACAACTCTGTGTTGTCCTTGAGGCTTCCCTACTGCTTGTACATTCCCACAGACACACACACAAACACACACATTCACATTTGCACACAATTCCTGATCTTACTGCTTCCTTCACAGGGTTTCCTATTAAACAACTCTTTCAAACTGTCACTGGCTTCATTATGTTTCTCTCCATTTGGATGGTGGTGGCCTTCAGTGCATACTTACTACCCCACTGCGTATTAGGGCAAAGGGGGACCCCAGTCACTAGATACATCAGTAGCTCTGATCTCAGTTTTCTCTTATCTTCTACAAACTGTTATTCATAAGTAGGTAATCATGTCTCATACTCTTAAGAAGAATGTTTTGTTTAGCAATTTGTTGAATTTCCTGGCTTTTCCCATTTGTTCCAATTGTACATTTAAAATGGGTGTAAAACAGTTTACGAAGCCCATTATACATTATCCCTGCTGTATTTCTATATCTCAATACTAATGTCTTGTCTCACATATCTTTCCAAGGATAATTCTTTTTTATTCATGACTCCATTACCATACTTAATGTGAAAAATAATCTTGATAATTTTCTGTTATACATGAACAATGAAAATACTCAAAGCAGAGAAAAAATTTTCAAAGTGACACTTTAACTGTTATGTCCACATTCATAATATAATGGATATAAACATAATACATACTCCAAATTCTAATCTGAGATAAAAGCACTTTATATAAATGAAAGTCAAGATGATCTGCATGAATTTTATACACAGTATCGTCACAAATTGTTAATAATCCTCAATGAGAATATAAAAAGGAAGCCACTGATAATTGAGACTTTTAAGAAATGTGGTAATAGTTATAAAAGTTTTCTAGACATCCATAGCAGAAGAAATTGTTAGATACCACACCAACATCATATTTGTTTCCACAAATATCATTATTCTATTAAATAAATGTTTATATCAGAAAAGTAGTCCAAGCTTCCTATGAATTACTCAAACAATATTATTGAGAAGCATGGAAAGAAATGCTTTGAATTCTGTAATGAAATTTATGAATAAAGGCTATTGGACTTATAAGAAGATGAATAAAGGAAGTAACTTCCAAAGATTATTTTACCAAATAAATTGGTTGAATTTAAAGTTTATTCTACTTCAATATATAGCTAAAGTCAACTGAAGAAAAATGCACAACCTAAAAGTTGAGAATTATGTTTTACTTGACATGCTTTCTGAGGCCTTCAAGCCTGAAAGACAGCTCCTCAAATAGCTCTGAGGGACTGCTCTGAAGAAGTAAGGGAGAAGTCAGATATATAAGGGTTTTTGCAACAAAAACAGGTAGTTGGAACATCAAAAGATTACTGTTAAAGAAAACTGGATATTTCATGTTAATGCACTTAACACCTTTCTACACATATGGAAAGATGCAAGAGTCTGGGATCATTGAAATCATTTCTTTGATATACACCTTAGCTATCTAGGGTCAGTATCCTGTTCTTTCCCATCCTGAGTCCCCTCAGAGTGGACCTTTGGGGGTGATTGCAGTGGGCAATGTCTTGGCAGTGGACAGCCATTTGTCTCCATCCTAAGTTCTCTCAGGGCTCACCAATGGGGACAGCTGTAGTGGCTTGATATCTGCAACATCCTTTGTTCATTGATACGGCAGGCAACATTTTTCATTCACACTAACCACATGATTCATAGGTGGAAATATAATCAAGCATTAGTTAAAAAAATTTAAGAAAACCTCATACATATTATAAATTTACAAGGGTCATAATTAATTTTACTTGTTAGTTTTTTCTTTACATCACACATCAAGAAGAATTGAGACGTTCTAAACAAGTGCATCAAAGTCACCATCTTCATTCATTAAATGGTGAGACAGGGCCGGTGTGACTATTTCACTTTGACTTCTGAACTCCTGGATAGAGCTACTTTGGCACTCAGTGTCACTTGTTAGTCATAATCAGATGAGATTGTTAGGTATAGACTTCTGCCCACTAAGAACTAAAAGGGAACAGTTATTTTCCTTATGAATTATATCATCAAATATGCATGGAATGATAATTGTTTCATAAGTCTTAGAAGAACATGACCAGATCATCCATGCTAACTAATCAATCTGGATTACACTAAACAAGAAATCTCAAACACAAGAATATTCTTAAATAAATATTTTCAAGCCAAGCAGTTTTACTTTTTTCAGTTAAAAGAAACCTTCAGATTACAATGTTGAAACACAAATATCTTAGTACCATTTGTTTTTATTTTAAAATGTAGCATACAAAAGGTAACGGTACAAATAAGTTAACATTCTTGGAAATAGCTTTATAGTATTTAATTTTTTATTTTTATTTTTTATTTATTTATTTTTTTGCAGTATGCGGGCCTCTCACTATTGTGGCCTCTCCTGTTGCACAGGCTCTGGACGCGCAGGCACAGTGGTCATGGCTCACGGGCCCAGCCACTCCGTGGCATGTGGGATCTTCCCGGACCAGGGCACAAACCCATGTCCCCTGCATCAGCAGGTGGACTCTCAACCATTGCGGCACCAGGGAAGCCCATATAGTATTTAATTTCTTACTTTAGATTATTATTCATTTTGATAATACTAACTGAAGGAACATTCAAAAGAAAACATTGCTCGAGCACTATTTTCTCCTGCTTTCAGAAGAAGCAACCAAAATGTTAAATTATCTGTTATGTCATTATTGATTCTTCTACATTTAATCTGTGACTTAGTTTTGTAGTAATATTAGGGAAGCCATAAGCTTCAGCTTTCCTATGACTAATCAATTTTTTAAAAATTTCTAAATATATAGATTCTATCCTTAAAACTTTCTAGCAACATAGAAAAAATATTACTTTTGTACAAAGTTAATAGTATTATAACTCTACAAATATTATTACCTATCCTTTCTTGAATCTGCTTTGCACTGAAAACAATCTTCTTTATGACATTTCCCCCTCTTCATATTTCAAGCATCATCTCTAGGAATACCTTCAAAAGAAACAGGTGAAGGAAAATTAAAGGTGAAAAGGAAAGGAGAGAAGTACTAATATTTATTGACCATTGAGTTTGCCAAACACTGTGCCAAATGCATAAAATAAATCCTCTCATAATGAGAAAGTTGCCATGATTATCCCCAATTTAGAAATGAGCCATCCAACAATCAGAGACTGTTCATCATTCAGCTCTGAAAAGCAGCTCAAAAGAATTTGATTCTGAAGTGTGTATTCACAAACTTTTTGCTCTGCATGCATCAATGTATTTGCAGTTCTTGTAACTCACCATCTTCTTTTATATACCTTTGTCTTCATTTCTTCCTCCAGGGTCCCTTTATGACCTGCCCTCCTGTTAAAGTCTGATTCGACCTCAGGTTCAGGTCTCATGCTATTTGGGCTCTAATAACTAATTGATTTCTTCTAGCAGAATAAATCATATCCCTCTACTCTCGTCAGCTAGCTTTACACACCCAAAGGCAGGGCAACGTAGTTTTAACCTTGGTTTCCAGAGGACTTGGAGCATGCATGAAGTACTCAATGCATCTTGTTAAATGAAGAATAAACAAAAACAAATAGAGGGCTTCCCTGGTGGCACAGAGGTTGAGAGTCCACCTGCCTATGCAGGGGACACGGGTTCATGCCCCGGGTCGGGAAGATCCCACATGCCGTGGAGCGGCTAGGCCTGTGAGCCATTGCCGCTGAGTCTGCGCATCCGGAGCCTGTGCTCCGCAATGGGAGAGGACACAACAGTGAGAGAGAGAAGCCATAACAGCAAGAGGCCCGCGTACAACAACAACAACAAAAAAATAGAGATCCACCAAGCTGAATGGCAGAGAAAAAGAAAAGGCAGAATTTACAGTCTTTCTCCACTCACCAAATGTTTGCAATATCTTCCTGGACTTTTGAACATTTTTTATGTTTGACAGTGGTACCTGAGTTAAAAATATTAAAGCTTGATCGCTAATGAACACTTTGTATTTTAGACTTTTTTCCACCCTGTTTGGGTTTCAACAACACTTCTATGTCACTATTTATTGAGATCCTACAAAGCAAAGGAAGACTTTTTTTTTTTTTTGTAGCCACTTTTCTTTTTATTGAGGAGTTTACTATTTTTTTTGGTACAATGCCAATATCATATCATTGTTAACATTATAAACATAAAATTAAACTGAGGAGTTAAATAGTTCAACCCTTAGCAGCAAGTGTGGCTTACCAAGTTTCTTTCTATGAGTGAAAGAAAGAGTGAACTCAAGTAAATGACCAGGGTAGTTTTACTAGATGGGATTTTAAAAATGAGAATACCAGCTAAATTGTGGGAGATAATACAAGGGATTTTAAACAGGGTGTAAGAGGGGATGGAAAATAACTGATGAAGCTTCTAATACTTCGAGAAAGATTTTGAGGAAAAACAGAGGTAGTAATAATAAATCATTAAATTTTGCTTTGTGGTCTATAACATAAATCCTATTCCCCTCCCCTTCACAAACTTTTCAGTAATATCTGTATTAATAACATTTGCCTTTTAGAGTTGGATTTTTTTCCTGGGGTATGACTACATGCTTTTTTTGAATCAAGGTAGGTACAGGGTAGGATGAAGACAACCCTTGGGAATACAGTGACATCTGAACTACACTTATAATTGTTATTATTCATCCCTCTTTATTTATTTAAGGATGATGCTGTCAAAAATAGTGCTCTTAAGTTTGTGACGTGGAACTTTATGGTACTTGTCTACCTGGCTGGACCATTTACAACTATCATCTAAATCGTCTCTGAGAGGTCTGTGTATTCCATGTGATTGGCCTGCAAGGGAACTATTGTCCGCTCAGATGTATTTCCTTGTAATAAGCTGACTTAGTTTTTGAATTTTACTTTATTACTGGTAATTTTTTATCAATTAATCTTTTTTTCTAAAGTCCATTCAGTCAGGGTTTTTTTAAAAGGTAGAATGAAGAGTGTCTTTTTTTCTTGTTCATAATACAGAGAAGAGCATTTTGAATTACAAGTTTTCAAAGTGTCCTTTCAAGTCTATCAGTCTATGAGTGGTAAGACTATATGGAATCAAACTATCTGTCTCACTGGCAGACACAAATCCCAGAATGTAGCTCAGTCTTCACCATCTCAAAGTATCGATTTATTTGTGACATGAAGAAATACAAGGTGAGGATAATCTCATTGTTTTGTCGATTTTTAGGCATTTTGTTTAAAACAACTACTTTAAGAATTGTGTAATAAGTACTCAAAAGATTTGGCAGCTTCCATAATAAAAGTACAAATGAGAATTCTGATTCTATTCACTTAGAGAAATTGAATTGTTTAAATTCTCATCTTGAGCTTAACTTTTTATAATCTAATCATGATTTAAGTTTTTAGTTTTCTTAAAACAGGAAAATCAGTCTCTTAAATAGTTAAGTAGAGCTATTCAATTTGCTAATCAATAACACATTTTATTTTATAATTACACATTTGGCCTTGAAGTTTTCTATAGGGACTCAGAAAAATATTTTTTTTTCTATTTCAGATAATAGCCTCGTACCAAAAAAACAAAACAAAACAAACAAACAAACAATCAAACAAAAAAAAACCCCAGCAATTCTCATTCACAGCTTGTAAGGAAAAGTTTAAAAAAAAAAAAACAACTTTGGAAACAAAAATGTCAATGCATTTATGGTTTATTACATTTTCTAGAATGTACTAGAAATGTACATTACAACTCCATTGTAATGAGGAGAGAGTCTTTTATGAAGACAGGAAATAAATAAATCCTTCAGCTGTGGTACATGAACACAGATGGATCGAAATTTGGGCTGATTTGGGTAGACGTAAGCTCTCAGTTAACAGATAACCATGAAAGGTGTGTATATGCACATGTATCTGGTTTTATATACAAAAGCTTATACCTCTGCTGGTGTGTATAGTAGCAATAAAGGTTGAAAATTACTACAAGCTTTAAAAGGGTTTGGTCCTACCGTGGAAGGGGCAATTTATTTTTTTCTTACAGAACAGAACCTTGTCTTTTGATTCCATAGCTCCATCTCTCTCCACTCTCCATAGCTCCTCCTTCCCACTCACTTCCTCTCTTTTTCCACTGCACATTATAATGAGGCACAGCTAGAGATTCCTTTCAAAGGGAAAAAAGGGGCATCTCTAAGGGGACAGATAGGCTGAAAATGTGCTCCTTCTACTCAGGAACAGCTCTTAACAGTGCAAACTGAGAAAGATCTATTTTCTCTGAGTTTGTGACAAACACACACACAGACTTTTATCTTCTGGTCTGTAAGAGATAAAGCCATAAATGGTGAATGCTATGGCTCTCAGAGAACATTTTAGACTAGAATAGAAAAAAGTTTCCAATTTTATTGAATGGAATTTCTGCTTTAATGGAGCACACTCAGTACAGGTTGAGTAAAAGATAATAAATGAACAGATTGCATATGAAAGAAAGAAGCATGCAAAAAAATAAGAAGGAAGCACAGGACTTCTCTTTCAAATATAAATTTCATCTGAAAATATATTCATTTTCTTCCCCCAGAATTCAGTATGTAAAAAGAAAAGTGTGAAAGTGTAAAAAGGTGCTATTTTTCCTTAAATATGTTATCTTTTCACCGATTATGGAAAAAAGTCTTTTATGAAACTAGGGAGTTAAAGTTAAGAAAAAGGAGAAACCAAACAAATGCATGCATTCAGGCAAAATGAAATACAGTCTTTTTCTTATAAGACTTCATTATACTGTCTCAGTAATGAGAGTCAAAATTACAGTAATCTCTATAAAGCAGAGAAAGCCATGATGCCTATAGCGGTGTCAAGTTAAATAACTAAAAATAGTCATTTTTGTTTCCTCTCATAGTGAAAAGATATCAAGTTTACTAATTGTATTCTACCTTTTAAATCTCTGGAAGTGAATATGTGATAGCGCCGAGTGACTGTCGGCTGGGCTTTAAGTTAAAAAAGTGAAATTCCTGACTTAGCAGCTTATCTTTGCCCAATATTAATATCTCTACCTCCCCACCACATTTTTCCTTCTCATTTCTGAAGATAACACAGTCTGAGGGTTTTCTTTTCTTTTTTTTTAAATACCTAAGAAAGACTAGACAAAGCATATCCTCTTAGACTCTAAATTGGGTAATTTCTTTAGTCATGCTTTAGCTATGGCCCTTTAGTACTGTGTGATAACTGGAAATCATGGGCAGTTCATCAGACACTATCAGTTCTGAATTTGACATGAGAATAAACAAAATAAAATTAGTAAAAGCTAGAAAATCAGAGAGACATCTTAGAGCTGACTCTGTTGAAGGACTATCAATAAAATCTTAAGAAAGAGAAATGAAACTATCTACATCAACTAACATAAAATTTTAGTATATACTCAAAGCTGTACACTGTCAATCCTGGCAAAACATATTTCTAAATTCTGTTTGATTTTACTGACAAAGGGGGTGTGGGGACTTCTAAAACATATTTGATCTTGCTAAATTTGTTTAAAATGGATTACAAGCAATGTGAAGCAAGCCAGAAAGGGTTATCTCAAGTAATGAATCTAGTTTCTATAAAAAGGTAAAATTCATGTAGAAACATCTTTTGAGTGACAAAGAATGTGATATGAGAAACAACGTGATGAAGAAATGAGCAAGCCATCATTGTGAAATTACCTCTGGCCAGAGATCTTCCCAGAGGATCACAGTTATGTGTAGTAGGTTGAGAAATTTAGCTTAGACAGTGAGTTCCAGTTTTTACCTGATGGGAATTCTAATTCAAAAAATACACCTAAAAAACATTTACCCAATAAATATATGTCCTTAATTTTAAAGGTGCTAAATGATTTAAATTAGCCTATACATTTCTTAAGTGAAACATTGTAGGCAAGTCTGTACTAAATCACTAGTCAAAAACTGCAAATTATTTCCAAACACAGCATATATGAAAAGTGTTTAAATTTAGAAATGTCCAAAAATTGAACTCAGTACCTACATGCCACTCTAAGCATTGAGTTCTCTATCACTCTAGGTAGTCAAGCTGAAGTGAGATGATCATCTTAGAGGTTGAAATTGAGTAAGCAAGCTTTGGGTGGGAATAACTGGTCAGTTAGCTTCTAAACTCCTTTTAATACATGTCTCTTACCATTTGTTCATTTCTCTTCTATTTTTTCTCATATCCAGAAATCAAGGAGACAGCTTAGGTTAGGGGCAGATTACTCAACTTCCTTCTTTTACAACTTTGCAAGAATATGCATTTTAAAAATAACTAGTGGTAGTGTAACAAAGAAGAAGAAACCTGACTCCATATTGGATCTATTCCTTTAGCTGTAACCTTTGTGCTCTGTTGCCTGTGCTTAGTCATACTGACTCTGTATTTGTGGAAAAGAATATTGCTCATAGCCCGAAATATACATGATAGCCCATTCTCAAGGTTCTGCCCCCCAGACTTGAACTTTAAAGGTATAACACTTTTCCATGCATATAGAGATAAAATGTTGCAGAACAGAAAATTATAATTGTCTTGTTGGAGGTTTATAGGAACATTGTGACCAGACCTATGTGGATGGCTGTAAGAACAAAGAATTCCAAGACCGAGAAGTTTGCAACAACCAGCCACACTCCCTCCCCTTTTAGTATAAAAGAAGCCTGAATTCTAACTGAGGTAAGATGTTTTTTTGGGATGCTAGCCCACCATCTTGGTCTACTGGCTTTCTAAATAAAGTCACCATTCCTTGCCCCAGCACCTCCTCTCTTGATTTATTTGGCCTGTCATGTAGTGAGCAGTATGAGCTTGGACTTGGTAACAGTAGCCTAGAGCAGGACTAACCTACTACCTGTTTTTTTAACTAAAGTTTTATTGGAACACAGTTACTTATTTGTTTGTGTATTGTCTATGCTGTTTTCACAACAGTGGCAGAATTTACAGTTGTAGCAGAAACCATGTGGCATTACAAAGTGGAAAATATTTACTAGCAGGATCTTTACAGGAAATGTTTGCTGACCATTAGTCTAGAACCCTCTTTGAATGATCACTGCGATTTCAACAAAATATCCAAACTTTATACCCAAAGCATGATGATTATTTTGTGTAATAAAAATATGAGATTGGGCATTATTAGGATGGATATGGCTAACTTGCATTATTTGCCTATAGATAACAGAGCTTTGAATCATTATTTCCCATGGTGAGATGGTTTTTTAAAATATACTAGGATATGAACTTTTGTAATTGACTAACATATTTATTCAAGTATGAATATTTTCACTAACATTAAACAAATCATGTTTCCCTAGTGGTTGGCTTTGAGTTCACATAACAAAGTGTTCTCTCAGATCTGTGTGAGAAACTGCTGTCTACGTTACAGTCAGAATGGCGTTAAGAATACATAATACAAAGCCCTTTTCTCTAAAAGGACTTCTAATTTGGAATTTTCTAATAAAAAAAATTAATCTTAAGAAATTACTCTGACATTCCATTTAAAAAATAATGATACACTAACTTCTTCATTTTAGACGTTTTTAGTTTGTCACCTTTTTGTAACAGAGATAGTAAATATTATATTTCAACCTGTGTTTCAAATGAAATAAAAATCAGCTGAATGAAAGTTTTCTAAATTATATGTGTCTTCTACCCTTATGCAGGGTTTAGATATTCACAAATGTTTAAAAATCAGGTTTTCAAATCCAATATGACTGCAGTCTGTTTTAACAGTGAGAACTGAATTGTTTTTGCCCCTGCAGGTGAATAAGATAGACAAGCTAATTGCCTTTTTAACTTAAAGATTTTCAGAAAGAGATCTCATTATCATTTGCTTTCAGGAATGATTTTCTTTCCAGTTCTTATGGAGAGTATAGCTTCTTTTATCATAAAATCATGAACCCTTTACCTACCCTTTCTCTAAGTTCCCATACCAAGTACTTGATAGAAGACTGATTTTGCTCATCACTGTTTCAAGTGCTTCTTAGAATAACTTTAGAGAACAAGAGACACACCACATTAGCATAACAGAATACTTGAAAAATCAATGACTATGCCAGGGTAAAAATGATTGCACTCATAACCAATATTCTAGACATTTAGAAAGGTCATATAGAACTTCTTTAAAACTCTGTTCACTAGAATCATTATAACTGACAAGCTTCTATTTTTCATATATAGAGCCATTCTATCATTTTAAATACCTTACAACTGGTATAATAAAAATTACTCCCAGGGTAAAGTAGCTTGTTTGAAAATCTCAGCTATTGGATCTGAAGTTAATAAAACATAAATTCACACACACACACACAGAGACACATACACACATACGTACACACACACTGGTTTCAACCTGTATTGGAGTAGGCAGTCTGGGATGATCCCAGATTAGGGTAGACTAGAGCAAAAAGATTTTGAGAGGGGAAATATGTAAGGCATAAGTTACATTGAGGAAAAACATTATGAAGGACTGGAAAGTTGATAGGGATTATGAAAGAGTTATTTGCTTTATAATTTTGATCTGGATCCAATTCAGTATATTTCAGTTTTTAATTGAGAAAAGGGAGCTGATTTTTTTACATTACTATATGCATCTTTATTTATATTTCTGAAGAAATCTTCAGTAATTTTAGATATATATTACTAACACAAGTGTTTTATTTCAACTACTTTTATTGTACTAATGACAAGGACATTGCTCTCAGAATCCTTTTTTCGTTTCAGTGAGTACATCATTGGTCTAAGAGACAGAGGTCTTGGTGTGCTTGTACAAGTACTTTACAAACTTGAGCTTATTTCTTAATCTTTAATATGAGAAAAATAAAATGATTAGCACATCAAGGTTATTATGGAGATTAGAAAAGGTAATTTGTGTAAAAGAGCAACATAACTGAATCATTTTATGGATTTATTTTTCATTATATGGTTACTGAGTGGATTTTATAGTTACAGTGACTTTATTTTCAGAAACAGACATTGAGTTTTAGAGTCTCATAAGTGTATTTGGGGAAAAACAGAAAAATATTGGAATCCAGATCATTGTTTTAGGTCAGAATTTGTCTTCACAAATAATATATTCCAACATGATGTCGAATAGCCAAAAGTGGAAATAGGAAGGTCAGTGTAGGTTATATATGAAGGTGCTACTGTGATGAATGAAATTGAATGAATATGAGGTTTATTTTTAGGTAAACAGAAAGGAGCTTGAAGAAAGAGGAGCATCATAAATACAATCACTTTATTTAAATATAAATAACTTCTACATTTTAATTCAATTAATTTAATTTTGTTTTATTTTTTGTCTTTAGTACCTTAGCAGGTGTCATTTATTCTGATGTGGAGAATGTGAGAGGGTGAGATCATTGTTTTTACAGTTGTTTCTAGTGTTTGGAGTGTGTATGTATAAAAGATATGTTAAGAGTGTCAATTTTGACATGATAATTTTGAGATATCCAGGAGCCAGACAGGTATAGATGTCAAAAAGCTTGAGGAATATGAGTGTGAATCTTAAATGTAATATCAGGGCTAAGAATATTACTTTGGGACTTTTTTAATAGTAAGTAAAGTCATGTGAATCAATGAGACCATCTAGAGCAAAGTGAAGGGCAGACAGGAAGAAAGGACCTGGAAATGAGCTCCGAGACACTCCCAAATCTAGCAGCTGGGTACAGAGAAAAGAGCCAACCAAGGAAGACAAGCTAGTGAGGGCCACTAAACCCAGGATATTTGGTTTCATGAGGCCCCAAACGAAGAGACTGTTTTAAGAACTGGTAATGGGAGAGTAGAGGAAGAAGGGTGGTCATTATTGCTAAATGCTTCTAAGAGGTAGAAAGTATAAAGTCACAACGATTCCCATCAATTTTAGCAAGAGTAAAATCCTTGGTAACCTGGTCCAGAGAAGTTTTAGTTGAGTGTGTGTGGAATGCAAGTTAGAGAGTTAGTAGGTGAAAGTGGAGGTAGTGGATATAGACATTTCTGTGAAACATATACACATAATATATAAATAGTATAATATATGCATTGATGTGTATATATACATGCATGTCCATATATACATATGGTTAATATAATGGATGTGTGTGCATATATTCATTTTAATGCATGCAGTAATTTTTATATATGTATGTGTCTATACACACATATACATACATATATAAATGAGAGATACTTGAACATAAATGATGAAGGAGAAACTAAGCACCTAGAAGAGAAGAAAGACAACTAAAGGATAAGAAAGCCCAAGTTGAACATGAATAGAGGCATTGGATTTTCATTAGAAGAGGGACACTTCCTACATTTTAAGAGGGAATTAGATGTCTTCAAATGTGGGTGGAATTTTCAACTTTGTGGTAGAAAGTGGTGATTTTTATCTCTGTTAATGTCCCTTTTTTCTCATTGAACTGTGAGGTGGCACTGAAGTGAGGGTGGGGAGGGAATGTACAGGTATAAAGACGGAAGAGTGAATTCAAATAGTTTCTTAGTTAATAAAGCTTTTTATGGAAAGAAATATTGACAGTTATATTAGTTTTTCTACTGTGTAACACATTATACACATGTATATACTTGAATCAACATATATTTATTATCTTGTAGTTCCAACGGATCAGGATTCCCTGCACTGCTCAGCTGGCTTCTCTACTCAGGGTTTCACTAGGCTGCAGTCAAGGAGGTAGCTGGGGTGCAATCTCCTCTTAAGCTCAGGTGTTCTTTCAAGTTCATGTGGCTGTTAGCAGAACTATCCTTTCCTTTGCAGCTATAGAGCTCATGGCAGCTTCCTTCTCCAAGGCCAGCAGGAAAGACCTAAGCCCTCTTTTAAAGAGCTTCCAACTGATTAAGGAACTATAAAACTCTATTTTAGGTTCTGAAAAGGAAGTCTCTGTAACTATAAAGCCCACTCGATTTCATTGACTCACTAGTTTTTGTACACTTAGGATTCCATGATCCACTACTATAATCATTAAAAAAAATCAACATTCTCTACTCCTGTGACCTAGCCTTTTTGTCATCCTTGCCTATGGTCATCCACAGTTAAATGCAACTAACTTTTACTACCTACTTGGGAGATGCTGGCCATGGATTCAGATAAATCATATATTAAGGGTGACTGAGTGTCAGGTTGAGTGTTATGAACATAAATTTCAAGTCATACAGCACTCTCATTTTCAGGTATATGTAATAAATATATGTATGTTTTGATACAATGACACAGTTGAGTAGTTGTGATAGAAACTGTTGGCCCACAAAAGTTAAAATATTTACTATGTGACATCTTAAAGAAAATGTTTGCCCACCTCTGGTCGAGATTACATAGAGGAATTGTAGCAGAGAGGGCACTACAGTCAATGAATTAAGAAGAAAAGAGATGTAGGTGAAAACTAAGGGGATTACATTTGTTATCTTGGAGATTGCTGTGGTCTTGGAGTATAAGGGATGAAAAAAATATAGGAGGATCTGTGAGAGCAGGATATTGGTTGGTCATTGACCTTACTTAGGATGAAGGTAGGAGAAATGTTAACGTAATAAATTGTGAAACAAGAACTCTAATTTACAGTTAGTGTCAGGAGGATTGGTAGGACCACAGGGAGGGCAGAATAGATGACAGAGTTCATGGTGGAGATTCAGTGGGACACCATATATGCACATATATGTGTGTCACTTGTGGTACTGTTTACCTTTTCTTCTAAAAGCAAGGGGGAAAGTAGCCTAAAAGAACAATGATATGATAATTAAAGATTATGTCTTCAGTCATCTATCCCTTAGTTAAGAGAAATCTGACAAAACAAAAATAAAATACAAGCAAAAGGACATAACTATGAAGACAGTAAAAATGATCAGTGATTGCCAAGGGTTAGGGTGGAGAGAGGAATGATTAGGTGGAGCACAGAGAATTTTTAGGGAGATAAAACAATTCTATAGGATACTATAATTGTGGGTGTATGTCATACATTTGTCGAAATTCAGATTGTACAACACCAACAGTGGACCCTAAAGTAATGGGTGACAATAATGTTTACTGTAGGTTTATCAGTTGTAGCAAGTGTATCATTTGGTGGGGAATGTTGACAATGGGGGTGGTCATGCATGTGTGGGGAGGGGGGCATATGGGAAATCTCTGTACCTTCTGCTCAATTTTGCTGTAAACCTGAAGCTTCTCTAAAAAATAAAACCTATTTAAAACCAAACAAACAAACAGGCCCATGCCTCAGAAGCCTACAAGGGAAGTGGGTCCAGGAGACGAATCCTAGCTGACAAATTCAGTTGAGGTCATAGAAGTGAAGGGAAAGTTCTGAGAAAAAAATTGTCATGCGGTAGCATCTGTTGATCATAAAGTTGTTGAAACTTGTGAGTGGAAAGTTTTGAGTGGACTAGATTGCATGAGATTGATATGCTTTATTGATCGTTATAAGGAAGGGAAATAAAAATCAGAGAAGACCACTGAGGTTAGACTCCTGAGAGCCACAGAGATGAATGGAGGTGTAAGGAGCAATGGGATCCATCCTGATGGTCTAATCAATGTGTTGGGAGAATCCATGTGCTCTTATTCTTCTTACAGAAATTTCACAAGTATATTTTAATATTATAAATTGCTAAAATATGCAATACTTTCTCACAGATCTTACGTTATCTCATATAATTTAAATCTTTCTTATGTAGGTATTTTATTCCTGAATTTTCTGATAAAGGATTGAAAACCAGAATTCAAAGGAAAGTAGCTAGTCTATACTGAAGATGGATGTGGATACATTCTTGTAAATATAAGTGTATGTGTGTATAATATAAGTGTATGTATTTGCAGAAGCCCAGTAGAGTATCACCTAGATTTATAACATACTGAAGAGAAAAAACCTAAACCAAATATCTTTAAAGTACCCCACTAATATTTTGTAACTAAAATAAAATAGCCTCAATTTTTCCCATCTCTAAAGTAGGAATAAAAAAAAAAAACACCTACCTGTGATATTGTGTCAATGAAATAATGTTTGTGAAATAGATTTGTATCTATAATGAATTATAAAAGTATTAAGTAATATCATTTTTAGCTCATCCAGTACTCTGTTGGGAAATATTCTATAACTGGCAAATTCTGCTTCTTTTCACCCATGAAACTCACAGGTCCAAATTGTCTAAGGTTAAGTTTCTATTGTTTCTGTATTAAATACTTCCAAAGTTTCAACAATTTAGTCCTTCACTTTTCCTTGACTTTGATGCACACGTGGTTCACTCCACAAACTGCAGCAAAATGTGCATGCATCTACAGAAAAGGAATTTAGCTTAAAAATCATATGCTCACAGCAGATTTGCACTTTTTTCAGAGAATAATTTTCCAAGTTTGTTCAGTGAGGATTTTACTTAAAGTTTTTTATTGAGATAAAAAATAGTCAGCAATTCATTATTACCCTAATCATCTCAAGCTTAGCTTTATCACCCTGTCATCACCATAACCCTCATCTTTCATGGAGATGCCCATGACATAAAAGGCTCTATACACAGTGCATTAGGGAGAGAGTTTTCTTGCCCTGTAGAAAGAGGAATTTATAAGGGTGCTTAGATTATTCCAAATCTTATTATGCATGAAAATGTCCAGATCATAGAGTAAAAGTAAGGACTGATTTTTCCTTTTTCAATTTTTAGATAATTTCTTCAATAATCATGTGTATGTATATGCCTTGCTTAGACACAGGTTCATTCATTCACTCTAGCTAAGCCACCTTTGTGGGTTTGAGGGAGAAAAATAAAGAAAAGAATCCCCAGGAATAAAACTGTATATTCCAGAATCATAGCACCCTGTAACTAAACTGCCATAATGACTTAGCAATTCTCTCTTTCACTCTATGTTCAATGGGAAAAATCTCCTTAGAAAAAATATTTTTCCTAGTAAAAAGGTTCTTTCAGCATATTTTAGGGTAGGGGAACAAAGCAGTACAGTGAATTAATAGATGGTTAATGATTCATCAAGTAAATCCTGTGTTTCAAATTTTCAAATTTTTGATTTCAAATTTTCTTCTCTGTTATTTAGTTCCGCCTCATCCTTTTCCACACTGAGAGTATTCCTCTCCAATCTCAAAAATATAATATACCATTAACATGCCAAATAATGAGTGGAGATATGCTGATTTAATAATCTTTCATTTGATTTATGATAAACTGATGTAGGTGTTGATTAGACTCCTATAACTTACCTGTTTAATGTTTATTGGCCAGATGTCAGTGTCTCTCTTTCTTAAATGAACTTAATTATTGCCACAAAGAACATTAACTTTGACCTCTTTATGGATAGTTCAATATGACTGACAGTGAAATAAGTAGTGTTCATTATTTTAAATTGTTGTACAACATACGACAGCCAAATTAATGGAAAATGACAGTGGTTATCAGCCATTAAAGCAGGTTTGGGTGTTACTTTTCAAAGCCCTCTACCTGCTCCTTTGTGAGGTGATTTTTCTTAGGACTGAAAGACAGTAAGCACATAGGTATTCAGGATCAAGTACAGACATCCATCGGAGCCCTTTATTGTAGGTAAAATTGAGTTGTTTTTTGTGTTTTTATGTTTTTCTTTTTTTTTTGCATGACAGCAGAGATTCTTTAGGAACACGCAAAAATGTTATTTTACTTCCAGGGGTGAATGAGAGTTGCATTAACAAGCCATGGTATTATTTGGGCCAATTACATGTCACTTGAAATTCATGAGTTTAGAGATTCAAACCAAAACACAAAGATTTTAGTGGTTTTATTCATATTCTTATCATTCAAGAGTGCTTAAATCAGACATAAAGTTTCATAAGGCTCTCTGGACATCATGTGGTTCTTCCAAAAGCACTATTTTGATGATTTAGATTGTCTGTTAGGAAATAATGCAGAAAAATACTGGTAACAATTTATTTGCTACAGTGTAGATATTTTATATGAAAGAAAAGTGCTCTATGAAAAGCACATTTGTGTTTTTATTATTTAAGGAACATCTAAAAAGAGTTCAGCATTTTTGAAGTTACTGAAATAAAAAATGCTATATTTTAATCCTAACATTACATTTCCTATGAGGAGAAGTTTCATGTTGTAGTGACATAATAAACATTCAAAAAACATTATCATTACTAAAGAACTAGAATGTTCCCAAACATGTGTAGTATTCCCATATTTAAAGAATATGTCAGTAAATCTATCACAATACATTAAATGATATCAGAGTACAATAAGAATTTCTGGGTAGTAACTAAGCTATTCAGAATATAGCTGAATATAAAGAAAGGAAGAATCAATATATTCAGTATGTATGGAACCTTGGGTTCTCAATATCATCCATATGTGTCAAAAGTGGATTCCGAATTAGTCACATATCTTTACATTCTTCTATTTTAGTCTATGTTCAAGTATACATACTTAAATTTGAACTATCACTCGTGTTTAGATGCATTACAAAGTGTCAACTCCATTCCCATTCTATTTAAGTGGGCTTTAATAATTCTGTAACTTACTGCCCATAAAGTGTTCATTATACAAGCATTACATAAAACTTCGTGGTATATTTCAGTGTGGATTGAGAACATAATGAAAAGAAATGATATAACTGAAAACAACAAATAAAGGGTATTCATTTATTCACATATTTAACAAACGTGGTTACGTACTAAGAGGTAGGGACTATACCAGAGGCTGGGTATACAACAGTCTGTGAGACTGATCTAGACCCTGTTTTCAGAGAGAATAAATGTATGAGTGGATGGTAATTCTACCGTCAAACATAGATGTCTTTATATATTTTTGTTTCTTAAGAAGTGTCTTCTGAGCAAGCCTACACATTGGTATGTGAATGTTTCTCTTTAATAATTTTTAGATATTTACTTATTTGCTATATTGTCTAACACCCCACCAGAATGTAAACTGTTTGCAGGCAGGACATTTGTAAATTTACCTTGATCACCTTTGTATCCTAAGGGCAGAGCCCAGATTGTAACCAATCTATGTTGAGTGGGTGAAAAAAGGAAATTATCATCAGCATGTTGGTCTAGATGTGCTAGGACAATAAATATAGGTTTTTATTCTTCAATGTTTATAATAATATTTTTAAAATTTGATTTTTCTTTAAAAAGAAAGCATTACTTTAGAATATTCAATATTTAGATGCTTCCATTCATTACTCTCCTGGATAAATTATTTTGAAATTATCTGGATATTTTTGTTTAAGAAATGCAACCACTTGGGCTTCCCTGGTGGCGCAGTGGTGAAGAATCTGCCTGCCAATGTAGGGGACATGGATTTGAGCCCTGGTCTGGGAAGATTCTACATGCCTCAGAGCAACTAAGCCCGTGCGCCACAACTACCGAGCCTGCTCTCTAGAGCTCGCGAGCCACAACCACTGAGCCCATGTGCCACAACTACTGAAGCCTGCACACCTAGAGTCCATTGCTCCACAACAAGAGGAGCCACCTTAATGAGAGGCCTGCAAACCACAATGAAGAGTAGCCCCCACTCGCCTGAACTAAAAAGAAAGCTTGCGCACAGCAACGAAGACCCTGCACAGCCAAAAATAAATAAATAATAAATAAATTTTGAATAAAAAAAAGAAATGCAACCACTCAAAATAAAAAAAGTACACAAATAAAATAATAAAATTAGCTAATGTTTTTTTATACCGCTGTGTGAGGCTCTATACTGTATTGTTTTATATATTATTTAATACTCAAATATTGTTGCAGTTACTCCCATTTTAAAGATAAGGACACTGAGATTTAGAATGCTTAAATGAAATGACACAGTCCTTCAACTGTTGAAGTCGAAATTCAAGCTTATCTCTGTCCAACTGTAGTATCTTAAAATAAATATCTGCATAAATGGAAAATAGATTTTTCAGTGAAATAATAGTATGAGTTCTTGTTATGAAGCAAGTATACTAACATGAATTATCATTTATGAAATAAACATAATTTCTCTACAACTTTGAGGGAGTAAACCTTCAAATATACTATATCCATTTTCAGTAAGACGTCTGTAGAAAAAGATGTAAATTCTCTTACTACCTTCTAACATATTTTGGTCCTTTGGGAAAATCATAGAGATATAAAAAATGATTCCTTTTATATCCTGTAAAATGTTTTTTGTCCTAAAGTCAATTTTTTCAGATATTGATATAGCTCCATTATCTTTTTTATTTGTATATGTTAATATTTATGTGGGCATATGTGCATACACACGTGTGTGTGTGTATTTCCATCATTTTATTTTCAGCCTTTTGGGCCATATAGTTTATATGTTTCCTTTAAAAATAACATATACCTGAATTTGTGTTATTTTATTCACTTTGACACTGTTTTTTAATAGAAGATTTTAGTCCATTAACGTTTCTTATGGTTACTGATATTTTGGAAATATGTTGTCCATCTAACTTACTGTTTTGTAATTGCCCTGCTTTTCCCATTTTTCTCCCTTTTTGCCTTATTTTGTATAGATTGAAGTGACTGCAAGTTTTTACTTTAATCCATATTGTTAGTCCTCTATTAGCAGGAAGCTGTGTACTCTATTTCTGTTATTTTAGTGATTGCTCTAGAAATGTCAGCTTACAACCAGACTATCAGCTCCATGCAGGTAAGTACTTTGCCTGTATTATTAAATGTTATATCCTCATTCCTAAAAGTGTCTAGAACATAGAAAGTTTTTAGTAATATTTGTTAAACAAAAAGCAATATTGATTGTGTAGTCCACACAATTTAAAAGATAAAAAGAAATAACTAGTAAGTTAGTTCTTATTCTTAACTGCTCTCTCATTCAATAGTTTTTCAATATTTTAATTCTTTTTGAAGTAATAATTATAAACATTATTTTATATTGTCTTTTGTAGTTGTCATTTGTTTATTGTTTACTTGAAAAAGAGATTCACTTGGCTAGACAAATCTAGGTTTGATTGTTTCATTAAAATCTATCAGAATTTACCTAAAAGTCCAAAATGTGTGTCCCTATTGGCAGGTAGATCTCTAAATGTGTATTCAGCAACTGAGACTCATTTAACCTTTTGGCTGCTACATCCCATAGGGTCTTGACATCTGCAAGAAGCTGGTGGAAAGGAAAAGAGACCACAGAGATATACCTCTCAGAAGGCTTTGTCTAGAGGAGGGACAACTCATTTTGTCCAACCTTCCACTGGCCAGAACTACTCAGATTGTATCATCTAACTGCAAAGCAGATAGGAAAATACAGTACAGTTCTGAGGCAAAGAAAGAAGAAACTGGTTTGAGGGGTGAGATTTCTTTTGGTACAGATTGATAGTAATATTCATATTTTCTCCTCATATTTTAAAGATATGGATCCACTGTCCTTTGGTTTCAATTTTTGCTTTTATAAAAACAAGTTGTCAGTCTATCATTCTTTTAAAGATCATCTTCCTTTTGGGTCTACTTTATTTAAGGTCTTTTTTTTTTGAGTTCTGTCAATTCATTAATATAAGTTTAGGTGAGGATTTATGTTTATCTGTACAGCTTAAATTTAACTGCATTCCTGAATATGAAAATGTATAACTTGCACTGGTTCTGCAAAATTACCAACTATTGTCTTTTAAAATACTGCTTTTTCCCCCTCATTCTCTATTTGTCCTTCTGGAACTCTATATAGCTTATATGTACTCACTCTACCTTTCTTGTTCTTTAAATTTTCATATTTTCTATGTTTTCTTGCTACATTCCAAAATATTTTTTTCCAAATTCATCTTTTCTAATTCTTTCCTCAACTAAGTCTATTTCTTATTCCATCCATTGTTTCTATAATAATCATTAAATTTTCCATTTCAGGTTTTTTTTTTTGCATTTTTGCCTGGTGGTTCATGATACTGCTCTGTTATCTGGCAATATTTTGATACTCCCTTTCTTATTTAATCATATTTAAAGTACTTTTTATTTGGGCTAATGGAAATATTCTATCTCTGCATCAGGGTAGGAGTTACATGGAAGAGTGTATGTATACACAGACACACAGTCACACACACATATTTATTAAACTATGAGGTTAAGGTTTGTACATGTTACTGTATGTGTATCAGTTTCCTATTGCTGTTGTTAAAAAATACTACAAATTTAGGGTCTCAAAGCAATACAAGTTTATTAAATTCTGAAGCTCCGAATTCTGAAATGCTTCTTGTGAGGCTAACATCAAAGACTATTCCTTCTGAAGGCTCTAGGGAAGAATCTGTCCCTTGATTTCTTCAGCTTCTAGAGGCTGTGCACATTCCTTGGCTCATAGCTGCATCACTCTGACCCCTGCTTCCTTTTTTTTTTTTTGCATTTCTCTCTGTCTGTGACCCTTCTGCCTCTCTCTTATAAGGACCTTTGTGGCTATATTACCTCCACCCGGGTAATTCAGGCAAATCTTCCCATCTCAAGATCTTTAATTTAATCACAACTACAAATTTCCTTTTGCTATGGTAAGGTAGTATATTCACAGATTCTGGAAGTTAAAAAGTGGACATTTTGGGGGGACATTATTATGCCTACAGAAATATGTATATTGTACCTCAGTATGAATAAATAAACAAATTCCATTAAAAAAAAAAAAAACAACAAAGAAAGCCAGAGAGGCAGTGCTTAAGATATTTTCAGGAGTAAACAGTATACCTTAACATGAAATAATCAGACATAAGTTTCCTCACTGTATATAGTGCACAAAAAAAATGCTGGGAGAAATATTTCTTTAATGATCATTTATGAATTCTAATGTGTTTTTTAAAGAAAATTCTACCTCCAACCACTGAACACAGTAATTCCCAATATCATATAAACATAATGCATACACTTTCCTTCTAATCTTCTTGCTAACATGGCCAGTTCTAAAAATTATAACTCATGGGAAAAAAAAAAACAGTGATGGATCTTAAAGAGTTTCAAGTTTCAAGTTGGCAACATTTTATTTGACATTAACTCATCAAGTAATTGAATTCTTATCTCATTCTGGCAAAATACCATGTGTAAAATAAATAGCTAGTGGAAACCTGCTGCACACAGGGAGCTCACCTCGGTGCTCTGTGATGACCTAGATGTTTGGGATGGGGCAGATGGGAGGGAGATCCAAGAGGGAGGGGATATGGGGATATATGTATACATATAGCTGATTCACTTCATTGTACAGCAGAAACTAGCACAACATTGTAAAGCAATTATACTCCAATTAAAAATAAATAAATAAATAAAAGATGAGAAGGTATTATATTTCTCATGTCTACTTATATTTGTTCCTGAATGAGCTTCTTCAAAGAAATTTGATTAAAATTTCCCAAGTTGGATTTGGAAAAGTAGGAAAATATTTTAATCATTGAATTGTTGAGTTACGTACAATGAACAGTCCACAGCTGTAAACTTCTTAGCTCCTGGGGCAAGAAGTCCACAGAAGACTCTGCCAATCACAGCCTCCCCCTGACCTCTTTTCCTCTAATGAAACTCTTAAAATATTTTATGAGGAAAAAGCTATTTTTCTCCATGTTATCAGTTAAAATATATTTTCACGAGTTCCAAAGGACAACTGCTAGGATGGATGCCACTAAACATTAGGACTGAAGTTTTGTTTTGTCTGCTCTGGAAATGTCAATACCTTATTTTATTCCTAGTGTTTAGAAAATTATTTAATGCATCTATTTTATTTATCTTTCATTAGACCAATGCAGGTATGTTCTAACTCCCAGCACTACAAAACTTACTAGTCTAACAAGTTTATCTCTGTGTGTTTGTGTCTTAGTAATAGAGGTCTGGGAAGTTTTATATTATGTTTTCAATTTTTTACAGCTTTGTAGCTAGAACTGTATGAATTTTCCATAAATATTAGAGAAAGAAAGCAGTAACCTTAATATTTGAGAGAACTAGTATACAAAACAAGAAGTAGACAGAAACATTTGTTCAGGGGATCTTTTTTTCTTTCTTTCCCTCTTCCTTTTTTTTTAGATTTTGTGTTTAACATATAAAACTTTGGACTGCATTCGGTGGCAATTCTAATATTCCTAACACTAAATCTAATTCCTTTCTTTGATAACAAACATTACTCATGCCCCTTCACTTTGCTTCTTTAATAAAAGAACCATTACCAGCAGAATTATTCTTTCAACATTTCTCTTTTCATTGTTATTCTGTGTGTGTCTGTGTTTGTGTGTGTGTGTGTGTGTATGTGTGTGTGTGTGTGTGTGTGTGTGTGTGTGACATATACTAGCCCAGGTGAAAGTAAGTATTTATTAAATCAAAGAATGGTCATCTTAGGGGACAGATTTATTTATTTTTATTTTTAGATGCTCTTCTTCCTCTTATGTTTTACACAATTGTTGTAATACAAGGAGATAATTAGATTATGATAAGTGCATTGAGTACATTGTTTTCTATGTCAGGGTAAGACAAGGTTACGTTGCAGTAACACATACCCCTAGAGTATCAGTGACCTAAAATAGCCAAGATGTGTTTTTTTTCCTCTCACTTTTCCATTACAGGTAGGCTCTTGTTCTTCTCCATGTGATCATCATTCTGGAATAGAGGCTGACAGAGGGGTCACATTCCAAATGCTGGTGGTAACTGTGAAAGAAAAAGAGAGAAAGAGAAACATGGCACATTACACTATTTCATAAAAACCACATTAAAATTCTTTAAGAAACATGACATACCACTTCTGCCTAATTTCATTAGTAAAATCAAGTTGTGTCTTCCTCTAAAGGTGTTGAAAGGCCAATGTTACCATATGCATAATTGAGATAATTCATAATAGGACTGGACAATTTCATGTCTGCTAGTAATTTTAAAAATCTCACATTACTAATTGACACAATTCAAATTGCTTCACTCTTTATATATTCCTTTGTGTCTATATAGTGGGTCCTCTTCACCTTCCCCAAGTCTAAGGCTGGTTATGTATAGAAGGTTTTTATTATCCATTTCACATCCTGATCATAGGTATTACTCATACACAGTAGTAACTGCTTCTTGCAATTGATCAGTTTATTTGGTTAGTTTTATCTGACAAATAATTGATGCCACTTTATAAGACATGGCATCATTTTCTCTACCTCCCTGTTTTGGAAGTTTTACGGTCGATTCCTTTGTGGGTTTTTTTCTATTTCTCCATTAATGCTTTTCAGTGGCTCATCTGAAAAGACTATGTCAAGAAAGCGATAAATATTGGAGAGATTGCCAAATTCAAAGATATTGAAGTTCTACAGATGCTCTTTTCATTTTCCTTCCTGTCAAATCAATGCCTTCTGCTTCTGAATCTGTCAAGATACTGAGTGGTCTCAGGGAACACATTCATTTCATGTAATGTCAACACTGATCATGATCTGAAAAACATGAAGGTACATTTATATATTTTTCCTCCAAATTCTACCATCGATATCATGTAAAGAAATGGGAAGAAATAACTTACGGGTTAATACTTCATGCCAGGTGTAGATAGAATATACTTAGCAACCAAATTTTTGATGACCTCAATCATTATCTTTTCTCCAGTCTGTGTATGCAAAATTTCACCATTTCTGATCTGACCTATGTTTTGTCTTAACATACCTAAATGCTTGCCCTTGCTTTGAAAAACTAAAATAACCCTTGAAATAATGACTTGAGGACCTAACCCTGGTAAAGTACCTTGTACATTGTAGTTGATTTTCTATAACATTCCTTAGGTGAATTGAATTATTGTTGTCAGTTCTAGTTTATTGTGGCCTGTGCCCTTGTTTTGTCCCCTAGAATCTGATTCACAATTATCTGTATTTTCTTAAACAATCTTATTTTGACCCATAAGGCCTCCATTGTTTAATAATCTTGTTTAAGGAGTGGACTTTACCTGAATGTTGATTATTGCTATGTCATCGGGTCTCCTGGGACCTCTCTAACATCACTTCTTCTTTTCTCTCTTCCATTGCAGCAACGCTGGGCTCCTCTAATTTCAAAGCAATTGAGGCAACACACCAAAAACCCATTGCCTAGGCTGCTCCTTCTGCCTGAAACAGTCTTTCCCAGATATCATGGCCAACTCTTGCTTCCTTTGTTTTCTAATAAATTGTCTATTTTGTGAGGTTGGCCTGGCCAGTCTCTAAACTCGTATAATGCTACAGAATTATATTTTGTATAATGTTATACAGAATAACTTGAGAAGAATAAGAATTAAATACATTGTTTTAGTGCAGTCCAGTTGCTATACTAAAAATACCATACACTGGGTGGATTAACAATAAAAATTTATTTCTCATAGTACTGGAGGCTGGGAAGTCAAAAATCAAGGTGCCAGGTGAGAATCTAGTTTCTAGTTTATAAATGGCCTCTCTTCTTACTGTGTTCTCACATGGTAGAAGGGGCAAGAGAGCTCTCTGGAGTCTCTTTTGTAAGGATATTAATCCCATTCATAAGGGCTCCATCCTCATGACCTAATCACCTGCCAAAGGCCCCACCTCCTAATACTATCACACTGGGGATTAGAATTTCAACACATGGATTTTGAGATGACACATTCAGTCCATAACACACATAGAGGCAAAAGTTAATCACATTCTAACTTTAAACATCTAACTTTTATGATTCATTTTTTTCTGTGAGCTTCATTAAAATAATAAAGAAAATTTTAATTAACAAAAATGATAAAACAGGTATTATCCCATGCAAATGAACATTCCAGAGGTACTCCTAGCTTGAAGTAAGCCTTAATCCAGGGCTTAAAGGTGTGAACTGGACCTAGTTTCTTTCTTTGCTTTTGACTTGGCTTCCTCTGTGCTGGCTCCCTGCTCAAGCAGCCTCCCTTGTGGCCCCACTGACATCAACCAAACCCAGGGCAATACATTCCTTCATTCATAGCAAGAAAGAGAAAGTAGTCTCCTTCAGTAGCTCAAGAAAGCCCCAGAATTGAGCTTTATTGATCCTGATTGGCCTGCGATGGCTGGAAAATTTAGCATACTGATTGGAAAGAGAGGGAAAGGGAGAAAGGAAGACAAAGAGTTTATCCTGGACTTCTTTTTTCCCTTGGGATGATATAGTTATTGAAAAACATGAACTTAACATATTCATTTCTTTATATTATCATCTTAATCTCCTACAAGCTACACTAGAGCACATTCATTCATCACAAGCTGTGCATTTTTTAATTTTTTTGCTGATTTTGGCTGCTAAGGGCTGGTTGATAACACAACCGCATGGACTCATTTATTTTCAGGCTAATGAGTTTGGAGTCTAGTTTCAATACATTCCTAAAGCAAGAAATGGCATGCCCCATCGTTATCTTCAGTACTTACATAAGTCTGAGTAAACCTTTCATACTATGCCGTAATATTGTGCGCTTTTCAGCAACTATACTGTTTTTAGTTACTACAAATAAATGTACACTAATTGTTTGGAAAAAAAAAATAGTGCTCTAAACGTGTGTCATCTCTGAGCAAGAATGGCAAGCAATGTTTCAAATTTCCACTTCCTTTAGTAATTTTTATATTTTGGTAGAGCAAGAGCAGAATCCATAATTATTTACAATATATGATTTTAAACATATCTCATGAATGTTACCAGCTTGATGCTTAAACTTACCTCTTCAGTTATTAATAGAAATAGAGATATTCATTAAATCCAATTTATAGTAGTGGTCATCTGTATAATTTTTGCTTTCAAACAAAAGTGTTTGAGTCAATTACACTTATATAAGGTATAAAAAGAATGCAAATTAATCCTGGTTTATTGATTTGAGGATACTAATCTGTTTTTTGATTGAAATTAAGTCAAAATTCAGTCAGTCATGTTAATCCAGTGTTTTGTGCTGTTCTTATATCATTATTAGTTTTGTTGGTTGGTAGCGTCTGCACACTAAGGATGATAAATAACAGTTTGGAGGAGAATGAATCATGTTTCAGAATCTAATTGACACAGACTGATTGAATTTCCTGCTTTTCACAAGTAACGTAGGTTTGAGTGGATGTGCTTTCTCTATTTGTTTAACTTATAATTATTAGAGTGGTAAAGACAAGGGTTATGTTAACACATATTACCTAGAAAAACATAAATATCACTTTTCCATTTCTCTTTCCTTTTCTAACTTTTCTCTTTAAAATTCTCCATGAAGTCCAAATGTCTTCATCTTGCCTACCAGATGTCAATATTTCATATTCAATTCCCCTACAATCCTGAAATTTTCATTCTTCTCCTTATCACTATTTTTCTTTTGGTGACACCTTTCCAACCATGCTTCTGAAACTATGAGCTGAGTTTGGCTGGATGAACTTAACTGGTAAAATAGTTAAAAAGCCATTTTTCATATCTCATGAGAAAATGACACAAAGAATAAATACATTTACTTTATGTGTGTTTAAAAATACTTTACTAGTAGGGCTTCCCTGCTGGCACAGTGGTTAAGAATCTGCCTGCTGATGCAGGAGACATGGGTTTGAGCCCTGGGCCAGGAATATCTCACATGCCGTGGAGCAACTAAGCCCGTGAGCCACAACTACTGAAGCCCGCGCGCCTAGAGCCCGTGCTCCACAGCAAGAGAAGCCACTGCCATGAGGAGCCCGCGCACTGCAACGAAGAGTAGCCCCCGCTCAACGCAACTAGAGAAAAGCCTGCACGCGGCAATAAAGAACCAATGCAGCCAAAAATAAATAAATAAAATAAATAAATTTATATATTAAAAAAAAACTTTACTAGTAGTCTCCTGAATTATGAAATTAAAACTTTCAAGATACCCAAGTATAACAAAATCTCTCACTCACTGTACTTTGATTAAATTCAGCAAATAGTTATATGCAAATTCTTATATGCAAATAGTTAGAATCCCCACACTTCTTGAGAAGGACTCTTTGGTATTAATAAATATTCTTTATGTTTTAGATTAGTCCTGATAAGCAATGGCTAATCTTCATTTTATCTTTTATAAAGTATGTATGGCAAAGAGTTGTGATTGTCACACATACCTGCTCTCCCCCATCCTCATCATCACTATAGAAAAGTTAAGAACAAGTGAGGTAGGCAGACCCTGGGGTCTTTCACTCAAACCAAATACCTCTGAGACAACAAATTTGACAGCCATATTGCCAGAGAAGTGAAAATTGATTTAAGTTTGGTATTGCTATCAATGCCTTAAATTATCTATTTTTAACACAACTAGTTATTGATCAATTGTCTTTAATATGTAGGTATTTAAGAATAATAAAGAGCTAAATTTGAAACCCATTGACAAAAGAATTGTGGGAATATATTTGCATCAGATAAATCATAATAGGGTTTATTTATATAAGCTATTTTAAAAATATCCCTTGTTGTTATTAAATCAACACATTGCACCCTTATTCTTTTCTCAAATCCATGTCTCATTTATCTTTTGAGTTGTGTGTTATTTTTAGTGTATAGGTGGGTATGTGGACTGGAGTCAGGAGCCAGGAATTCTAGATATAATTCTGGTTCTGAAGCTTTCTTGCTGGTGACTCTGGGCACATTATTTAACTGTTCTAAGATTCAGAACTTTCATTTTTTAAAATGAAGATTCTAATAATACTTGTCTTATTATTTTTTGTAAATAATAGTTAAAGTCACCAAATATGTGTTGTTCTTATCAGAATTTTTTATAGATTCTCTTAACTTTTGGTGGGGAGTCTAGCTTTAATCTTGAAAGTGTTTAAAATGTTAAAATATTTAGAGTTGTGATGAGATATTAGGATGAGAACCAAGGCTGCTTGCAGTCCTATAACTTAGCTCTCAGACTAAGAAATAAGACCATGCTATGGGCTGAATATTTGTGTCTCCCAAAATTTCATATGTTGAAACTCTAATTCTCAATGTCATGGTGTTTGAAGGTAGGCCTTTGGGAGGTCAGGGGGTAGAGCCCTCAGGAATGGGATTAAGGCCCTTATAAGAAGAGACAGGGAAGAGATGATCTCTGCACCACGTGAGGATAAAGAAAGGTTTCTGTCTACAAACCAAGAGGAGGGCTCTCACCAGAAACCAAACTGGCTAGCATCTTGATCTTGGACTTAGCCTCCAGAACCATAAGAAAGGAATTTCTGTTTAAGTCACCCAGTCTATGGTATTTTTGTTACAGCAATCAGAATTGACTAAGATAGTCCACTTATGACAGATGACTTTACCATATATTCCTGAAGTTTTACCCAAAAAGATGACAAAATACTTCTCAAAACAATAATTTCATTGGTTGCTTTAAGACCTTCCTGAAAATAATTGTATCTGAATGATACTTTATTCAACTGGCCTCCTTTTCAGGACAACCTCTTGTTCATTCATATAAACAATCCTCTTCTAAAGAAAAAAGATGCTCAATGAGGCAAATGATTATTTATGATTCACTCTTCAACCTTAACCTTGGTGTATCCATCAGTCTATACTTTTATCAAGAATACTGGTCAGGGCTTCCCTGGTGGCGCAGTGGTTGAGAGTCCGCCTGCCGATGCAGGGGACACGGGTTCGTGCCCCGGTCCGGGAAGATCCCATATGCCGCAGAGTGGCTGGGCCCGTGAGCCATGGCCACTGTGCCTGCGTGTCCGGAGCCTGTGCTCTGCAACGGGAGAGACCACAGCAGTGAGAGGCCCGCGTACTGCCAAAATATATATATATATATACTTGTCAATCCTAGAGAGATTTCTTAATTGAAAACCCTGCCTTAAACTACTAGAGCACAGACCCTAGAAACCTATAAATATTTTCCCTGACTTCCTCTCTCCTGAGATGCTACTAAGGCTCCCTTAAGTATCTTCCCCTTACTTTAGGTAAACTTCACTTTTGTGCTTTCTCTTACTTTAGTAAGTAATAAATTCAGCTCTGCTTGATTCAGATCTGCTTGATCAATAGGTTATTCTGGTGACCTTAACAAGGAGCCGACAATGGACATCAGTCAGTCAGTTGTGACTTTGTTATACAGTTGTGACTTTTGGTTACTTGGATTCCATCTCTGAAGTAGATTTGCTTTTATTTGTTCTTTTTGGACTATCTTCTAAAGGGTGCTATTGTTTTGTATACTGAGTTGATGGATGGAGATAATTTTACTTTTTATAGCCACTAAGTGCTTATAATATCAGATGCTTTTTAATGGATCTTGAAGTTTTCACAAAAAGGAATAGAAAACTTCAAAGCAGAGATGAAACTTCTAAAGAGAAAGAAAATAAGAACATTTCTTGGGTATTCTGTTCTATTTAAGAGAGGAATGTGGAAATTCCTTACCCCCCAGAAAAACTGTGTGATTCAGAAATTATTCTTTTGAACTTTTATGCTTCTAAGCAATGTAATGTTGATTTCATATAAGTGGTTCCTTTGAAGATCACTTTTTAAAAATAGATTCTTCTCCTTTCTATCTTGAAACTTTTTTTATATTTTCACATAGGGGAGGAGATGCATGCATTTGGCAGAAAACAATGAGATAATTGTAAGCCTTACATATCTGTGTCAGATATTCTTAAAATGATTTGAAATATTTTGTGTACTGATATTGTCTTATCATATAAAGTAAAAGTCTTATATCTTTTTTATTATGGACTAGAGTCAGTGATTCTTGGTGAAATTCAATAAAACATTCCCAAGTTAAAGTCCACTTATTTTCCTTCAACCACTACTTTTAGCCTTTTAAATGTGTTCAGCATCGGTAAGGGCAATATTTATCAAAATTAGTGTTATTTTCCTTTCTTTTATCTTTCTTTTTCTTTTAGGTTGACTAATGTTGAGTGCACATAAGCTTAGATATTGCAAAGCAAGTACATTTACAATTCAATCGTTGGAAGGGAATATGATGTAATATTTAAGGTCAAAGCTTCTGACCAAACCAATTTGCATTTGAATTCTAATTCTACTTTTCTTTTGCTGGAAAACTTTGGGGTAATTCCCTAAACTCTCTAAATCTAAGTTTTTTCCTCTAGAAAATGAGAAGGATAACATCTAATTCAGAGGTCTGTTGGGTGGATTCAAATTAAAGATAGATTGCTATACCACACGGTACAGTGGCTGTCACAGGGCAAGTGACCAATAAATGTCAGCTATTATTATCATCTCCTCTCTAAACCTATAAAACCTTTTCTCCATCTATACATACCATTGGCTTTTTTTAAGAAAAATATTAAATCACAGATGAGGATAAACTATTAGTCTTTTTCATATTTCTAGATAAGATAGATAAATGTAGAGAGCCAGAATTGAGATATATGTCTCTGTTGACAATCCTAACACATATGAGAAAATTTGGTCAAGATAGCAAAGCATTCCTGGGAAGAGTATGACTGGGGTCACATTTTTATAGTGAGGGGAGTTGGAGTCCCAGGCCTTGGAGCAGAGCCTTCACTCATGAGCAGAGATAGTGTTTATTCACCTAAAATGAGGAATCCTGATCTCAGCTGAAGGAAAAATGTCAAATGTAGGAGTTGGCCTAAATATTTTTCCAAGTGGTTTATAGTTGCAAAGCCCCTAAGTAGAAACTCTTCTTCTTTAGATAAGAAAAATCTGATATGCTGTTACTTTGTCTTCAATGAGAGATATAAATCTAAAAGTTTTGGGAATTCACCAGGCTGAAAGGAAGGAGAACCAAACCTTAGTGAAGTCTGAGTTTTCAGGAAACCGGGTAAGAAATGTCTGGCTTTGCTGCTTAAAGTGTTCTTTTAGGCTCAGACAATGTCCAGCACTAGGTGATTTATAACAGAAGTGAGGAGGTCCTGCAGGTTGAAATACCTTTTATAAAGCTTTAGTGAAAGTGGAAAGTTTTTAGGATGCTCCTTTAAAGAAAGCTTGTGAGATTAAACGATAACCCTTGTTTTTGTGTTGTTATGCTGTGAGAATAAAATTCAAGCTATGTTCTTTTATGGAGCTGATGAAATTTCATTTACTTCCTCAGACTATTAATCTTCTTCAAGAAAAACTAGAGGATAAGTGGGTACTTTGGAATTTCCTTGAGAGGTTTTTAAAATGAGAGTTAATTTGGAAAAAAGAAATCTCCAACTATAGCTCAGGAGAGATTATATGAGTTTTTGGCCCTTTGAAAAATGTTTAACCCCTTTACATATAAAACATTCTAATCCCATCCCAGTACCTGCCTGTCTATTCTTTTGTAAATGTAGTATGAAGGTTCAGCACTTGAACTCAAGAAACTTGGTAATAATACAGATGGAAAAAAGGTTTTAAGTAGTATATAGTGAACAACAAAAAGATTCAGGAATGGGCATCAATTCATTACTTTATGCTTAATCTATTTTAACTTAGTGAACCTAGAGAATCTGTGTTTATGTTGCTGTGATCAAAATGCAGACATGTTCATGCACACACAACACACACCCTCACAAGAAACAAAGAAGAAAAAGTAATAAAATTACTAAAAGAAGAGAGAGAAAGAAAGAAGAGAGAGAGAGAAGAGAAAAAGAAAGAAAGGAAGAATAAGAAGTAGAAAAATAAAGAGAGGAAAAAAGGAAGGAAAGAAGGAATAAGAAAAAATAGGATTTGGGCTACAATTATTCAATACCAAATATTCTGATGAAAATGGAAATAAAGTACATAAATATGATCTGTTGACATTTTAGAGATAAAAAATGATGTAAATATCTATGACCATTATCACTTCTCAATCACATGTTATGGAAAATCTCAATTATCATTTTGCTTTATTGTCTGGAGGAAAAAAGTGGTCAATTCACTTCAGAGAAATAGATAATACTAAATATTTGTACTTAATTATTTGGGAGGCTGGAGGGCTAGTTATAGAGGTGGGTATATGGAGGAAAAGTCAATGACTGAAGAAGCATGAGAATAGGGAAAACAAAGGACAAAACATTTCTTAGTGTGTGAGTGTGCAGTAAAGGTACTGATGAAGAAAGCAACTTGGTTGGCTTTAACTCTTAATGTTCCACTAGAAAGAGATGAGAATGTCAACCTATTATTCTGTGAACATTGCACATAATAATGAACTAGATTAGAAGATTCTCCTTGAAAGCATATAACAGAGTTCTCACTTTAAGTGCAAAAGAAAAATCACAGAATGGTGTTGAATTCTGTACTGAATTATTTATCGGTAGTAAACCACCTACTGATCAAATTGTTTGCCAAGTGTTTTGTTACAAAATTAGAAATAAATGGAAAGAGAATAAAGCCAATATTTACAGACACATAAGATATGTGTAGTGAGATTCTTCCAAATTAAAAAGAAAATTTATATACTGTTTCTATGGATATGGAATCTTGAAAAACAATCTTTCTGAAGAATTTGCAAACAAGAACAATAACCACCAAGAAACCTAAGGGAAGATAGCATAGAGACACTTAGATGAGTGTTAATTCATGTGGATTAATGGTCTAGAAAGAGGACTAACATATGTAAAATACTAAATAGCTAAAAAATAAGAAATCTTTACATGTATCAAAGTTAGTTGAAAAATAGCTAAGTCATGGGAAAGTTAAGGAGCAAGTATATAAATGATTATAACCATGAGAAGAATCGGAAGGAAATTAACATGCTTGGATACAGAAGGACAAAGTCTTAAATTTCTTCACTGATCTTACCATTTAAAAGAACTAAGAAGTAGGCAAATTTTAAGGTTTGGGGTAGTTGTTTTTAAGTTACCTATTTCATTTAATTCCTAAACTACAAACAAAAGATGTTGCTATTCCCACTTTACCTAGGTGGAAATGGAAGCAATGGTCAACTGACTTTTCCATGGTCAGACACTCACACATCACCCTGAATTTAATGAGCATGGTCATGGGGATTATGCTAACATATGATGAACATTCTGGAAGGCATTGGATTTTTTTCCCTTCTTTTTATAAAAAGAATCAAATGGGAGATTATCAAGTGGGAAAGAATCAAATGGGCTGATAATGCTAATACTGGGAATGAAGATGAGACATATAATAGAATTTCCATTCCACTGACAAGAAAACTGAGGCCTTAAAAATGTATATGACACATCCAACACCTCACTAGATATTAGCAGAACAGTCATGATAGAAATTATTTTTCCTAAAGTTATTCCTTTTCAAACAGTAATAAAAATTATATAAAATTATCATAAATACCTATATTGCATGTTACATAAATAATATTTATTAAATTTATTGTATGCATATTATATAGACTTTGTGGGAGCTGGGGTGGAGTGGGGTATGTAAAAGACATTTAGTAAAGGCCTCCTAATTTTAAAGGCAATCACTCCTTAAATGAAACAACAAAATACTGCAGTACAATCTTTGGCATACAATGGATGTCTAGATTGTTTATCACAGGCTATAGGAGCTCTTAGAGATCAGAAAATTTTAAGATTAAAGTGATCTGGATTCTGAACTTGAATTAAAATTCACAGAGGTGTCTGGACAGAGGAATAGGAAATGATATATTTATGTTTAGCTATGTGACCTCGAGAATCTCATTCCTGCGTCAGTAGACACTTCTTCAGATAATCTTTTCTAAAGCAGAAGGAATCTATTTTGAGTCCTGCATTGGCCTGATACTCTAGTATCATAAGGGGTACCTGCTGTCTTGAGAAAGGCATAGGCCCCAGGGTCAGGTAAGCTGAGTTAACCCATTCTCTTCTCATGAGCTTTGGGGGCAGCCAGCTAAGTTAGTCTCACTATTTTTCCATTTGTAAAATTATAAAACCACCTTGCTAATAATATGCATGATCATAATACATGCTGCATAGTAGGTGCTCAAAAACCATCACTGTTATTCCCACATGGGCAACAGAATTCCAACATGGGACATACTCAGAAATTTAGGAATGACACTTAGAAAATCTAAGACCTTGATTTTGTGGTACACGTAAAATTAAATCTTCAGTCTAGGACTTCTTTCCACTTCCTAATTTTACTGACTTTCTCACACCTGAAAACTCATTTTGACAAATGAATCATATCATATTGTTTGTTCAGAGAAGACACTTAGAAATCTGTAATAAAATTCATGAAATTTGACTGTGGATGGACTTCTATGGGATGTTTTAAATAACTTGGATTTTCTCTGGAACAAATTATCCAACTGGGGATCTGGTAGAATTTATCAGCTGTCTTCACATGGTTGAAACACATATGAAAGACCACAGAGGACAATGGTTGGGATGTGAGCATGTAAAGAAATGGCCTTGAGCCTTCTCATCTTGTCCTGCTCTTTTCCTCTCTGACATGGCTTGTTGATTATTCCTGCCCAATCCTGTTCAGTTCTAAAGGTCCAAGAGCTCAGAGAAACTGAAGTTCATAAGTGTAAACATAAGCTTTTGCAAGAAACACAACAAAAAGATGCTAACACTTTAGAAATTTAGAGATCTATGAGTTTGGCCCTTTCTAGACATTTTTATTTTGTTGAGAGAAGCGATGATGGGCAGAATTTTAGTTTACACCAAACAGGCCTAAGAAGCTAGGCAACTGACATTTTATATGTTAAGAAACTTTCCACACTTGACTCTTCTTATAGTCCAATTGCTATGACAGGGACCAAGGAAGCAGCAGGAAGTTCCCTGACTGTAACTGTGTTCATGATTCTGTCTGAGTATAGAACTGTTTAACCCCAATATCAAAACTGAAACAAGTAGGGGCTTCCCTGGTGGCTCAGTGGTTGAGAGTCCACCTGCCAATACAGGGGACATGGGTTCATGGCCTGGTCTGGGAAGATCCCACATGCCGCGGAGCGGCTGGACCCGTGAGCCATGGCCACTGAACCTGCGTGTCCGGAGCCTATGCTCTGCAACGGGAGAGGCCACAACAGTGAGAGGCCTGCATACCGCAAAAAAATGAAAAAAAAACAAAAAACTGAAAAAAGTAAAAAAACTTAAAAAAAAATTTAAACTGTATCTAGTTACTAATTTGTCCAAATTTTCAAAAGGTTGTTGTTTTTTGCTTTCTCCCTACATAGGTGTAATCTATAGGTCATAGTATTCAGAAATACATGTGTATCCTTGAAATATATGCTGATGTATGATATACCTATAAATAATTTATCTATACTCATGTGCACACACCCACACGCACACACTCTAATGGCTTCAACAAGTTATCATTATCATGCCATTTAGACCAATTTCTGGAATGGAAATAATAATATCACATTATTTCCTTAATCTGAATTTCTTTAGAGGTTACTATTAGACTTGCCAGTAAATGTGTATGCCAGACCAAAATAGAGACATGCAAAGCCAGTTCATGACTTATTTCCAGTAAGCAGAAATCTTACCTTCTAATTTCTCTGAATCACGGAGGGCAACGCTCAGTGATACTAGACTAAAGATTTAGAGCAGTTTTCCAACAAGCAGCTACCCACACATGTTTTAAATTTCACAGATAAATAATTCAAAGTTTATCAGCACACTTTCAAAGTTAACTTACAACCTCTGCCATATTCATGTTTTTGTAACATTGCAGGAGTTTCCCAAGGAAGGGTATATTTCTCTTCCTGTCCTAATGTGAGGCTAGTAAAAGTCAAATGGTCAACAAAAAATTCAGAAGTTTAGTAAGTTGAACAATTTGTGTCATTATTAGAGATATACAGTATGACTATTTGGATTTAATATTATACAGAAAAAGCATATATATTAAAATAATATTTAAGATTTTTCTCTATGACTAACTTCTTTGTCTTCCTAAAATATCAGTTGTATGTTATTGTCCCTATCTTATGGATGAGGAAACTGAGTCACAAATTGTTTAAGTCACAAACTGTTTAAATAAGAATTCAAACCTAGCTCTTTTTAGTGTCAAAAATGTTTGGCATACATTTGGTTATGCCCTGCCATATCACCAAGTAGAGGAAGATACTTCACAAGTCATATTGTAGAAAGCTAACAATTATTTAAATATTATTTTTGATGATACCAAAAAACAAAAATAAGCCAAGTTTTTAAACTAAAAACTTGAGAGTTAAAAATTGTGATTTCAATACCACTGTACTAATGGCTTAGTCACTGATTCTGGTCAAGTTAAACGATGTATTTATTTTTTTCATGTGTTCCTTTTCAAAAAACAAAATGCTTAAACCATGGAAAACTCATCTACTATTTCTGTCATTAATGTTTGCTTTAGGCTATATGTACATGACACCCAAATAGTTACGTCTGGTCAACCTAGTCCAACCTAATGCAGAGCTTGGCTTCAGGGAGAACATTCTAGCCAGATTATTAGTGTAAGTATTCACTTTTCACCACTATTTATGCTCCCTGGAAGACTGTAACATGTAAGAAAGATACTGTTTTTGGAACTACAAAGAGCTAGGTTTGAACTCATATTATTCGGGAATGACCTAACCATTTGTGACTCAGTTTCCATGTCTATATGATGGGGACAATAACATACATCTCCTTGTTGAGAAAGTTAATTCTTGCTGAGAATATTAAATGTGATAAAATACATGTAGAGAACCTCTGGGCAACAGAGTGCTCAGAGGCTTAATATTTGGTACCTGTCGTTTCTACACATTTTCTCACTATCTGAAAAATATATGTGCTAACAAAATACAAATTTAAGCATTTTCCTTTCAGCATTGCAATCTTTTAACCTGCTGAGTACTAAGTACCAATTCTACCTTTCACTTAAGAAAACTGAGGCTTGTCTGAGCAAATAGAGTAAAATACTCAATCTCCTTATGTCTCAAGGACCCATCTCACCTGCTTTGTAGTTCTTCATTTTCATTCTTCTACAAGTAGGGCACAAATTGATGTTCTGTTTGAAAACACCATAGATGTGTTGTTTCCTTGGGTATGATAACCTATGACCACAGAAATTATACCACCCAGAAAACGTATTTTTATTTAATTGGCAGGTGGAGAATAAAAGTAATCTGCCACCAACCTTTTCAGAATTTGATAGACATTTGGGTACTGAGGTTAGCTAACAAGAGATAGAAACATCTTTTGACCTTCAAAAAATTAATAATAGTCACTGAAAGCTTTGTTTAACAATTACTCTTTTAATACTGTTGATATTTTTATTATCAACAGCAAAACATATTCTGAAGTAAAATTGCTCTCATGGGCTATGGGCCCTAATGGATAGTGCCTAATTGTTTTAATAAAGTATGAGTTTGAACCCTATTCCTTTTTTGCTACATATTTTTGCAAAGGAAAAATAATTTGGAAGTTCTGTGTAGGTAAGATTTCTACCATGATGCTATAAACCTACTTGTTTATAATGTTTTCTCTGCAAAAGTACCAAAGGTTTTATTTATATTTCTCTAGTTCTTCTTCTCCTTTAAAAAATACTCTGAACTTAATTACTATATCACTGCAATGTGCACACAATCTTGGGGGTTTGCTGCCCAAAGGGGACCATGAACACTTTGACTTTCCCAGATGTCAATGCCATTTCACCTCTTCTCAATATGCTAGACAGTGATCTAGAGAACAAATCCACAATATTCAAGCCAGTCCTGGGGATTTAAATCCATGACTCTCAATGAAGAAAGCAAAAACCATTCTGAATACACAGGCATCTGTGCCAGTTCAGCAGCTCATAAGGAAATCCAGAAATATTTGTACAGAGCATGGAGCAGAAGGGACATGTGGAATTTGTTTTGCTGTTACAAACAAGCCAAGCCCACAGAATAGTGCTAGCATAGTTATATTTCTCAGTCTGGAAGATAAAGTATTATGATAACTTTTCCCCTCATATTTAGATTTATGGGAATTTAACATTTTGTTTCTTTAATAACTAAACACAGGAATTGCACATTAAGTTAGAAAGAAAGAAAGGAAGGAAGGAAGGAAGGAAGAAAGAAAGAAAGAAAGAAAGAAAGAAAGAAAGAAAGAAAGAAAGAAAGAAAGAAAGAAAGAAAGAAAGAAAGAAAGAAAGAAAAAAGAGAAAAATATTAATTCAAATTCATATCAGTTTAGAGTTTCATAGGTGACCCATTTTGATAAATTGTTAATATCCTTGATTTTTACTTGTCTCTTTTTAAACACATTCATATACGTATTATACAAACATACACAAATAAGTTATAGATACACATATATGTCTATATATACATATATATTTAACACATATATTTGTACATGTGTATAGGTATTCTATGTTTACATGAGTATGTATAAAACAAAAAGACAAGTAAAAGCAAGGATATATACACATATGAGTGTGTATACACATATACCTATATATAGTAGTTGGTCAATGTACCCCTGTATGAAATTGAAGGAGTAAAGTTGAAAATAATGTATTACTGATTAAGTTCCTCAGTAGGTGGAATCTTCTAATCTCTATTTGACATTATGAAGTTGCTAATAGTCGGAAGGCCAGGTTTCCTTTCTCTGCCATGGACTTTCAAAAATAATAATTCTATTGCATGTATTATTAAATATTAACATATTAGAAATCCAAACTTTAAATTACTTGGTTTTAACTAGATAACTTAACATGTTTTTTCTAGTTACAGAATTCTATGGTTATTTTTGGAAATTATGCTTTTGGAGATCTAGCTTTATCTCTGTATCTAACTTTATCTCTGTATCTAATTTTATCTATCTATGTCTCCATATTTATATAAATTTTCATACAAAAGAATAGAGAAAACTGTCTTATAAAATTATTCTTGATTCTATCATTATGTTTTCAAAAATTCTAACCCAGCAGAGTAAAGAGTAAAGCTCAGTCTGTCTTTCATCCTTCTTGATAGAGTTGGGATAAGTTAAATTTTAAGTAGAATGGTAGACAATGACTTCCTTGTGAAAATGGAAGACCCTGAGTTTCAAGAGCACCTCTAATAGGTGCACATTGAAAACCTCTTTGAGAACCTGGCCTTTGAAGGCTTCCAGGGCCCACTTAGGATGAATTTTAACTATACCTCCCACCATTCCACTACACAAACGATGCACTTCAGACACCTGATAAGGCATTGTTGACTCAAGTCAAATTTATGCACTCTAACCTCTGCAGTTTCATTCCCCACTGTTATAGACTTCTAATCTTTACACTATTTAAATTCCTTCTTCCTTCAGTGGTGGGAGGGGAAGAAGTCTCACTCAATTCTAGGTAAACATTCCTTGATTAATCTAGCCCGCTGTCATCCTTTTATTTTCTGAATTTCAATAATGTTTACTGTCCAAGTCATCCTCATAGTTTTTATGAGAGTTTTCTCATGTTGTTTGATATGTAAAACACCTTAATATGCTGAGTAACTCCTTCCTCCTAATGCAGCATTTAGTACATAGTAGACCTTTAATATACCTTCGTTGAAGAAATGAACCCTTCATGGTCAAGCTCAAATAGGCAATCTCTCCTGATTCTCCCAGACAATCAGTTGCTCACATCTGTCTTTATACAACATGATGTAAATAAGTCATTCAACACATTTTTTTTCTGAACAGCTTCCTTGTGCCAGACATAGTTGAAATACTAGGAATAGAGAAGTAAACATGATAAACCTGCCTTTGCAGAACTTAAATTATTTCCAGGAGGGAAACACGGATAATAAAATATCAAGCTCAAAGAGTAAGCCAGCTAATTTTAGACTGTGATGATGTTATGGAAACAATAAAATAGGTTATTGGGTAGAGCTCTACTGCAATGGACGATGGATTACTTTAATTAGGTTTCTATGAAGTCCTTTTTAATGAGCTCCTTCTTGAGTGGATTCAAGAATGATGAGTAAAAACACAGCCATGTGTAAACATATGAAAAGCTAGATGCAGGGAAAGCAAAGAATAAGTGGACTTTCCCTGAGTTTAGAAAATGCTTGACATATTTGATGCACAGACAGAGGGCAACCCTTGTATGAGGAGGGAGATGAAGTTAGAGACATAGTGATAGACTTTTGTGGAACCTTTGGTCCAAGGTAAGGATCTGGAATCTTATACTGATTACAGTGGAAAGTCAGTGAAGTGTGTTAAGCAATCTTTTATTTTTTGAAATATGACTATATGTCTTTGTAGAATGAGCTGTAGTGGAAGTAAGATTAATCAAATGAGATCAATTTGTTGGCTGTTGCATTAATTCTTGCAGAACAATAATGATGATATGGAATGAGGTGATCACAAGGGGAAGTTTGAGAAGTGGTCATATATACAATATACTTTAGAGGTAAAATCAACAGTCTTTACCTGGAGTTGCAATTAGAGGTAGAGGGAAAAGAAGAATCTTAGACTCTTTTCACAACTAGTTTCTAATGGTGACATTAACTAAGGCAAAGAAAATTGATAATTAGCATGTTTAGGAGGGAAAATGTAGGAACTTTTCACAAGACGTTGGAGTCACATTAGTTTGGAGACATCCCACACAATAAAATGAGCCTCTTATGGGCAAGAATCATGCCTAATTCTACCTTGATAAGGAAGGTATGTGTTTCCAAATCTAAGCTTTGAATTGTCTTTAAGTCCTGATTCATGTACCATGTAGTTTATGAAGAAATATGGATAATGTTAGCTACTGGATACAATTGGCCTTAGGAATTTAAAAAGCAAATGTTTGAGAAACTCCAAGATCAGTGTCTGTCATGTAGTAAGAATTTAAAATTAACATGGATCCTCTTCTCTTTGTATTTTAAAAACTAGCATAATATCTTTCACGTAACAGAAGAATTTTCCTTGACATAATCACAGACATATAGACACTGACACATGTATTAAAGTATAGGTAAAATACAATATGATTGAATTATTTTTTCTTCTTGTAAGTTTAACATTTATCACCTTTATATGCACATGTTGTGCCAGTCCCTGGAAAGGCACCACAGTGTGTTGGATTAGAAAGGTTATTTGCCTAGAATAACACTTACATGGTTCATGAGCCTTAAAAATCTATTTTCCCAGCCTCACAAATCTCTATATGCCTTAAACCTATGGATTTCCTTTCCTTACTCCCCCCACCAATAAGACTCAGAAATAGGAGCAACAAAAGGAGAATGTCATGAAAACTACCCAGATTATCTCCCTGTGTGTCACATGTTTGCAGAGACCATGCAAGGAAGCAGGAAGATAAGATCCCTTCCTCAGTACAGGAAGGACATATTAATCTCACTGTCAGGTTAGCTTCCCATACTGTTATACATGCTGTGTATGAATAGAGCAAACATTGGTTAAACCTGAATTAAAAGTGATTGGTATTAATTGGGGGTACTTTGGGATCAGCAGACTGAACTGAGAGAGTTATCATGTTAGCAACATGATAACAGAGGTTTCTTGAGGTATCTGGATCAACTTCAGAAACTGGGGCAACACCAGCAGCAGCAGTAAAACCAAGTCACACAGTGTGATGGATAGAATTGTGTCCCCCAGAAAATATGTTCAAGTCCTAATTGGTGGTACCTGTGAATGTGACCCTATTTGTAAATAAGATCTTAAGTAATCAGGTTAAGATGAGGTCACTGGATTACAGTAGGTCCTAATCCAATAACCATTGACCTTATAAAAAGAGGGAAATTTAAAAATAGAGTTAGGAGACACACGAGAGAGAAGGCCATGTGAAGACAGAGACAGAGATTAGAATGATGCATCTTCAAGCCAAGAAACACCAATGGTTGCTGGAAACCAACGAAACTAGAAAGAGGAAAGAAAGGATTCTTCTTTAAATTTTCAGAGAGGCTATGGCCCTACTGACACCTGAATTTCAGACATGTAGAATCCAGAACTGTGAGAGAGTATATTTCTGTTGTTTTAAGTCACCCAGTTTGTGGTACTTTGTTACAGCAGCCCTAGGAAACTAACACACATAGCAGTGAAGAATTGCTACACATGATAAACCAGGCCTTGTCAAGATATTTACAATCACATCATGGATACATTCAAACAACTAAATAGATGGATGGATAGATATATGATTGATAGATAAATTGAGATATAAAACATAAAATATGCTATAAGTCATTATAGCATCCATCTATATTTTGTTACTCAGGTCTTTGCCAGATAGGGTTAAATGTACAAGAATGATATTATGAGAAATGCCTGTGAAAGAAAATGGAGAGAGATCCAGAAATGCTGGGAGCCATCAGATCATGATACAGGTCTGACTCTGAATGAAAGAGTGAGAGAGAAGGAAAGAAGGTGAATTGAACATCCTTAAGCTGTTGTACAGTTTAAGGAAAGTCCAAAAATGTCACTGGGAAGTCATCAAGCCAATGTTCCCTGGAAGAATTTTTCATCTTCCAGGAATGTTTCTGCTTCTACCATTTTCAGTCATTGGCTGCGGGTAGTCCTTGAGAAGCATGTCCTTGGTGCATACATTTCAGACCATTGCCATGGGGGACTGTCAATTACTTGACCGAAGTTGAGATCAGAGAGTTTTTTTGCGTTACGCGGGCCTCTCACTGTTGTGGCCTCTCCCATTGTGGAGCACAAGCTCCGGACGCGCAGTCTCAGCGGCCATGGCTCACGGGCCCAGCCGCTTGGCAGCATGTGGGATCTTCCCTGACTGGGACACGAACCTGTGTCCTCTGCATTGGCAGAGGAACTCTCAACCACTGTGCCACCAGGGAAGCCCAGAGATCAGAGAGTTTTATTCTCATAGTTCCCTGACGTAGTATAACTATGGGGATGGGGATTGGGGGGTCTCTTATTACTAGATTTGCATTTCCAGCAGCTATTCTGTGCCCATAATTTGTATGAATTGATTTTTAAAATTTCTTTATTATCTTTAATTTGTCCAGATGGAAGTGGTAATGATGGTGAAAGGTGGTGAGGGAGAAAGTGGAAGGTTTGGGGTATTAGTTGGAGTCTATTTATGAATGAAACCTCTTTTTTATATAATATAGGACTATTCCTCATGGAGAAAGGGAAGATTCCATTGCTGGAAGAGAAGAGAGATCACTTTATTTCTTTTTCAGTGTTGTAGGCACAATTCCAACACTCTCTCTGTGGTTCTGTCTACTGAAGGGAACTCCAATCTGAGTGCTAAGCATGCATTTCTCCAAAGAAGACATACAGATGGACAACAAACACATGAAAAGGTGCTCAACATCACTACTTATTAGAGAAATGCAAATCAAAACTACAGTGGGGTATCACCTCACACCAGTCAGAATTGCCATCACCAAAAAATCTACAAACAATAAATGCTGGAGAGGGTGTGGAGAAAAGGGAACCTTCCTACACTGTTTGTGGGAATGTAAATTGATACAGTCACTATGAAGAACAGTATAGAGATTTCTTAAAAAAATAAAAATAGAGTTACCATGTGACCTAGCAATCCCATTCCTGGGCATATACCCAGATAAAACCATAATTCCAAAAGATACGTGCACCCCAGTGTACATTGCAGCACTATTTACAATAGCCAGGACATGGAAGCAACCTAAATGTCCATCAACAGAGGAATGGATAAAGAAAATGTGGTACATATATACCATGGAATATTACTCAGCCATAAAGAGGAACAAAATTGTCCCATTTGCAGAGACGTGGACTGTCCTAGAGACTGTCATACAGAGTGAAGCAAGTCAGAAAGAGAAAAACAAATATCGTATGATATTGCTTATATGTGGAATCTAGAAAAATGATACAGATGAACTTATTTGCAAAGCAGAAATAGAGACACAGACATAGAGAACAAACGTTATGGATACCAAGGGGGGAAGAGGGGGGTGGGATGAATTGGGAGATTAAGATTGACATATATACACTACTATGTATAAAACAGATAACTAATGAGAACCTACTGTATAGCACAGGAAACTCTACTTAATGCTCTTTGGTGACCTAAATGGGAAGGAAATCCAGAAAAAGGGATATATGTGTACGTATAGCTAATTCACTTTGCTGTACAGCAGAAACTAACACAACATCGTAAAGCAACTATGCTCCAATAAAAATTAATTTAAAAAAGAATGCATTCCTCCAGACCTGATAATGCCATTATTTCTATTCAAATTTTGCTTTTTCCTGGTCAAGTATCTACATTATTCTAACATCAGTATTCATACTGTCTTCCATGACATCCCTCAGATGGTTTTATTTCAGGTCAGTAAACATCTCTTGAGGAGCCAGCATGAGCTGGACACTGGGATAACATGTAATGATATCACAGAGAAAATACGTGGTCCCTGATTTTAAGAAGTTGGCAGTTTAAGTGGGAGACACTGAAGCAAGCAATTTCAGTGCAGTGTGATAAGCATGGTGTTAAAATAGTTCCAGATGTGTTTGAACACAAAGATGAGCAATCAAATTAGCTGGGGTGAAGGGCTGGTTATCACAGAATGTTGCCTAGTACACTGAGGCTCGCATATCATATGATTTCCTCAATCATGGGCTTACCTGATGTGTTTCTTCAGTTTAACCCCTCCCTTTCATCACCAGAAGGTGGTTTGAGTGTCCATATTATTTATTAGTGCTATAAATTGTTCAAATGAAAAACAATACTTGTTGCTTCATGTAATGCCCAGTGTAGACTAGCCATTTAAAGGTTAGCAGATATCATATCCATAAATTCAAGCAACGTATAGGAGCAGCTCAAGTTTCCCATAGAATACAAAACTATATATTGCCAGACTATGTCATGAAAGTCTAATTGGCTTATGATGTTGCTGATATATTAATATTTACCATGAAAATCATTAAAATCTTATTATTCACCAAAGATTTGGAGAAATTAAATATTCAATAATGGTGGCTTAATAAAATAAATTTTGTTTTGGCTAATTAGCTGTATAATGGAATACTGTAGAGCCATTGGTGATTACTCTGCAGAAGAATATTTTCAAACCTTATGAGTTTTCTGATTTAAAATATTTAGTAATATAAAAATGTAAAAAGCACAATGCAAACGTTTCTCATCATTCTACCTTCAAGAGCCATACAGTGTTAATAGTTTAGGATGCATTCTAGACTTTTTAAAAGAAGATTATTAATAGAAATGGAAAAAAAAACTGTTAATGATATATTATTAATAAAACAAAATGTATTTATTTTTAAAAATACTCGATGTTAATACAAAAGTGTTTTAATGGTAGCTGGGAAATGGATAATTTATTTTTTGTACTTTTCTGAATTTACTTCACTTTATATATTTATTTGTGCCTTTCCAAAATTTCAGAATTTCCAATTTCTTTTTCTCCTAAAGTTGGCTTAAATGTCACTTTTCACAAAAATCTTACCTGAAAAATCTTTATAAAATATTCTACTCCTTCCACCATGCTTTACCATGGAGACTCATTATCCCCCTTAACATGCTATATTTTTTATCATCACTTGATGTAACTCTCACTTGTTCTAGAATGTTTATCCCATGAAGGGAGAGGCTGTATCTAGTTTGTCTGACACCTTATTTCCAGCAACCTAGACAAGTACTTGGAATGCAGAAGGCACACAACAAATATTATTGAAATAATTATTTGATGTAAATAAATTATAATGTAATCAGAAAATACTATATTTTCAAACTCTGTGCATACATTACGCATTCTACTTTACTGAAACAGAAAAAAATATATATGCAATTGGAAAAATATAGCCTTATAGATATTAAAAGTTGATGGTTTAGAAGTTTTTAATTTGGGAAAGAAATCAACATGGAGAACTTTCTTCAGATTTATGATGTGGTCTTTTGAACTGCTTCAATTTTTTTATGGTGGATAATAAATCTGTTTACTGGCCACAGAGAACTATACTTAATATCTTGTAATAACCTATAACGGAAAATAATCTAAAAGAGAATATATATATATGTATATGGATAACTGACTTACTTTGCTATACATCTGAAACTAACACAACATTGTAAATCAACTATATTTCAACAAAAATTTTAAAAAAAGAGCAAAGAGGAAGCTCTGGGAGAGGATAGTTATGTTCATTATCTTGATTGTGGTGTTGCTTCAAAGGTGTATATATACACATATATATGTCAAAACATCATGTGCACTTTAAATATGTGTAGTTAAGATGTGTTAATTATACCTCAATAAATCTGAAAAAATGGTAAGAAGTCAAAATAAATAAATACATAAGTTAATTAATTAATTAATTTAAAAAATTCCCCACAATAGGTCATTGCATAATTCACATGCATGGTTGTTATGATTATATATCCTTGTCCCCAAAATAGAACAAAACATGAGAGTAATTGAAGAGAAGGCAAGAAAAGAATGGAGGCTTAGAGGCTTCTGAGAAACTTCTCGGCATGATTTGGATGATCTGATATAACTAAATGAATCATTCAGGATAAGCTAAGTTATGCAGAGGTAACAAATAATAGTAGTGCATCACTGGCATAAACTAAGAAATGTTTATTTTTCCCTCATGCTTTGTGCATCAAAGTTTGGAAGCTTCTCAGTTCCACATTCTCTTTGTCCATTCTGCAGGATGTAGTCTGAGGAGTCCATGTCTTCCCCGTAGACTGAAAAAAAGAATCCTTTGCAAATGGCAAAGCATGCACTGACTCTTTTTTTTTTTTTTTTTGTGGTACACAGGCGTCTCACTGTTGTGGCCTCTCCCTCTCCCATTGCGGAGCACAGGCTCCGGATGCACAGGCTCAGCGGCCATGGTCCACGGGACCAGCCGCTCCGCAGCATGTGGGATCTTCCCAGACCGGGGCACGAACCCGTGTCCCCTGAGCGGCAGGCGGACTCTCAACCACTGTGCCACCAGGGAAGCCCTGCTCTGACTCTCTAAAGCTCTTTTCCATGACACCCATCTCTTCTGTTTATATGCTACGTGTCAATTCCAGACACATGGTCGAGAATAAATTCCCTCTGGTGGGAGAGGTGCAGAAGGAGAGCAAGAATCAAATATTTGTGGACTGCTTTAATGACTGCGAGGCAGCAGGAAAGAGTGAATGGAAGCTATATGTGAGACCGTGCATGATTGAGAGAAAAATAAAAGAGTGCGTCTGCCGTCAGCACAGTTCCCCAGTCAACACTGGGGCCAATACAAATTGAGCATGTTTCCTCAAACCAAGGAATGAGTGAGCGTCTTTATTTGCAACATGGCATGAGCTACGAGCTGGGAGAAGAATAGTAAATACCGTTGTGATATTTAACATTATATTTCCATCTTTTCTATTTATGTGTTTCAGGCACGTTCTGTTCACACCTACACACAACACTATGATGAATGGATACATACATTTAGAGTTTTAATAGTAATACCATCAGTATCTCTAGTCATGGATTAGAAGCATAATGAGACCAATACGTCCTATTGATTTTAAGCACTTTACATCTTTAATAACTGAAGAAACCACAGGGCATCAAAGCTTACAATGCGCTACACTTAATGGTAAGTTACTGAAGCTTAAAAGGTTATTTAAATTAATTTGCTTTCAAAATTCAGTTATTACTATATTCAAGTAATTTGCCTATTGTTAGCTAACTCTAGCACCCATTAGTCTAGAAACCAACATGTAACGGGCACTGCTCCTCTGATTTCTGTGATTCTTAGTTGCCAACATTAGTCTTCTTTTTCCATTTTTCCCTTTATTATAATTTGCTAATACATTAGTTAGATCCCTCTGGATAGGAATACAGTGCAGCTTTTAACTCTGTTTATGGAATACAGGAACACACATCCTACCAAGAGATTTCACATTGAGCTACAAATTACCATCATGAGTCATTATTTCCATTTCATTTTTCTCCTTGTGTGCATAGAATTAGTGTGAAGATCCCATCAGCAACAGTGCGATTACAAGCAGAGTAATATTTTAAAGAAAAAAAACAGGGCTTCCCTGTTGGCGCAGTGGTTGAGAGTCCGCCTGCCAATGCAGGGGACACGGGTTTGTGCCCCGGTCCGCGAAGATCCCACATGCCACGGAGTGGCTGGGCCCGTGAGCCATGGCCGCTGAGCCTGGGCGTCTGGAGCCTGTGCTCCGCAACGGGAGAAGCCACAACAGTGAGAGGCCCACGTACCGGAAAAACAAACAAACAAACAATTTTCATAGTTTCCAGGCATAAATGAATATAAAAATATCTTTAGAGATCATTTTTATCATGAAAAATAGTATCTAGAGAAACACAGTAGGGGTTTGTGTAGGTCTTTTTCTTAACTCTTGTACCTGAAGAAATATATTAGGCATATAACCACAGAGTAGAATCAAAAGTAGATAGTAAATCTATAAAGAACACAAAAGTACTTTTTAAGTAGTGGTCTATTTGCCTTTTTGGTGAATTTAACTGGCACATCCCCTCTCTATTATAAGCTAACTGAATTACTTTTAGTAGTATGCTCATATTACTTAGTGCTTTTAAATTAACTTAAAATCAAATTTTTGGTCTTCAGAAGAAGAAAAATATTCATCAGGCACTATATATGTCCAATGCTTTATTTTTGCTTATTTGAAAGGTTGGAAGTAATCCACTGAGCTTAGCTCAATCTAGGTCTAAAAGGCTACAGTACAGATTCCTAGTCCTAGAAGAACTTTCCTTAGTAAGTCAACTTGGTTAGTTTGACATGTCTAATTTATTTGTACAGTCTACACGTTGTTACTGAGCACAAAACGTGCTCAGCCCTTTTCTAGTCACAACGCAGACTTAAAACCCTCCCTGATTGGAGCTGATATGCCAGCATGGCAGGCAGGCAATACATAAAACCTACAGTACAATAGACGACCTGAGAGAAAGGGAGAAATGCTGTCCAGTGATAAAAGAGGGGGGTGTAGAAGGGATTTTAAAGTAAGGGCATCATAGTGCATAATAATTAAACAATGAGTTTAAATAATAAGAAAGTGAAGAGTGTCTGAGCTACGGTATTTCTGGGGAACAGCCAAGAGGAAGGAAGAACAGCTCTTGCAAGACCCTGTAACAGCAGCATATGGTGTGGGTTGTATTTACAGCAAGGAGGCCTCATGTGGTTGGGGCAGAGAGAGTAGGAGAGACTAAGAGATGAACTAGATTCCTTCATGTAAGCGTGTTTCCTCCAGCACCCTGATAACCTATCTTTTACAATTTATTTATTTATTATTTATTTTATTTTTGGTTGCACTGGGTCTTCGTTGCTGCATGCAGGCTTTCTCTAGTTGTGGCGAGCGGGGGCTACTCGGTTGCGGTGTGCGGGCTTCTCATTGGGTGGCTTCTCCTTGTTGTGGAGCACGGTCTCTAGGCGTGCGGGCTTCAGTAGTTGTGGTATGCGGGCTCAGTAGTTCTGGCCCACGGGCTTAGTTGCTCCACAGCGTGTGGGATCTTCCTGGACTAGGGCTCGAACCAGTGTCGCCTGCATTGGCAGGTGGATTCTTAACCACTGCACCACCAGAGAAGTCCCAGTGATAACCTATTTTGAAAATTATGCAGAAAACAAAGAAAATAACCCCTCATTTTATTCCATGAATTCCATTTCCAGAAGTGGGACACCATGGTACCTTTGCAAGAACTTTGACTCAGCCTTCCTTACACCCAATGTTTCCAGTGAAACGTATGGGAATTTATACTTATTTGTCTAGAAGAAGGGGGTGGGGTGAGAAGGATAACAATCACCACTGTGCATCATGTGTATTTCTTTTATGTATAAGGTAAATTTAAAAAATCATTTTGCAAATGAGAACACAGAAACTCAGAGATTTAGTGCTTCCTCTAAATTTATACTGAGAATTAGCCTGCACTGGAACGGTAACCCAAATCTCTTTCTCTCTCTAAATCTTGTCTGAGACGTTCCAGTTTATGGTGAAGACTGCCAGAGACAGTCTAGTGTATTCTGTGAGGACAAATTAATTCACAGGTATGAAAGATCAGAAAAGATTCTGTTTAGTTTTAGGCAGGATCAGGATGAAGAAAAGATATGGACAGAAAATATTAAACAGAAAAGAATTGTTAGTAAAAAGGATTTTATGAAGTTTGAGCTGCTTATTGGAAGAATGGACTGACCAAAAATGTAATTATCACTGTGCTGCAATGGCTGAAAATTAGTTTTGTGGGTCTTAAAGAGCACAATGAAGAACAAATGATGTTAGCATTTGTTTGCAAGAGGGATGAAGGTGAAGTGATGCAAGAGATCACAGAAGAATGAATCTGAATGGTCTAGCAGAGCAGACCTGAGCCTGGCCTTGAACTCTTGTTACTGACTCAGCTTCACAACCTCAGCTCTTTAACCTGAGCAGTACACACTGGATGAGCATCAATAAAAATGACTTAGGGGTCTCTGTAGTGAATAAGATATGCATCATTTACTATCTTTACAGACTGTAATTTGTGATGTACCCAAAGTGCTAAACAATAATAGATTTAATCACTTTCCAAGGAAGAAAAAAATTAAAATCTGAAGCACTGTAGGCTTTTATGGTTCAATTGTCTTTCAGTTTAGGTTTTTGTTTTGTTTTTACTTTCCTTGGTGTTTATAAGAATTTATCACTGGGAAAGAGCTACTTAAAACAAAGATGATGGTGTTCCTTTTTTTTTTTAATTAAATACAGTGAATATCACTTAGCACTTCCTAATTTTATTTGAAGAGGTAATGAAAGGAAGGTAGAACATCACTGTTTTGTGTTTATGTTCTATAGATTTAGATTTCCAAGCTAAACTTTTTGTTGATTTTTTTGTTTGTTTTATTTTTTTTTTTCCTTCCAAATTTCAATTGCCTTGCCCAGGACAATTTGCCTTCAAGAAAATGGCGTCACCCTGTGGTGGTCATACATGCAGATTGGACAAAAGTTCTCAGAAAGGTCTTTTGTGTCAACATTTCCAAGTGGAAAGAAAAACAAAGGAGGAGAAAGATTTTGAGGGAATGCATTCTGATGTACTACTAAATATTTAGGGAAACAGAAAATGCCAAGGCATTTCGAGAATTTTTTTTTTTTTAATGGATAAACCAGTTGACTCTAGAAATGATGGGAATTGGAGTTTAAAGCACATTCTCACTAAATGGCTTGCTCAAAGAAAAGACTATAAGTGTCTGCAGTTTACTAGCTTTATTCTTGATTCTTTGATGGACTGTAGATTGTCTCAAAGTGGTGCTATATTACCCCTATCTATCACTATTGATGGACTAATAAAAAAGATCTAATTGCTGGTCATGGAAAAAGAAAAATACTCTTTTCTTCTCACAGATGAAAAGAAACATGAACTGGAAAGTCTACATAATATTAAGTGTATCTGTTCAAAATCATGCTCCCTTTAAGAAAAGAATTATGAATTTTACAATTTCTGTAGGAACCTTCTTTTTTTAACAATAATAGTAGTTTTGATCATTTCCTAGTGTAAATGTTAATGGCAAACATGATATTATTTCTACTGCTTTAACCACTGGATGGTGAAAACTGATTTTTTTATCAAGGTATGCAGAGGTGTTTGCATATGACGGTGTGATTCTCTTATCAATCAATTCACCATTTTCTTAAATATTTTCTTTAATTTGTTACGTCACATTTCTTCTTTTAAGTGGGGCTAAAAAGAACACCATACTGGAGAGGACGTTTGGATTTCAAATATGATTCCTGTTCTACTTTATTGCTTGTTTATATACATGTTCCCTCTTCAAATATTTTCTGTTGCTTCTCATAAGCTCAATTGCAGGGACTATGTCTGGGAGGGATCTGTTTTATTCTCAACTGAAGGCAACTGCATTTTCCACATGTTATACCTACAAAACCCCACAAACCCTTTTTTATCCTGTGGGTACAGCAACTGGACTCTTACTCTGTTATCATAAGTATGGGGCTTATTAGTGCTTATAAATGACTGAAAATATTTCTGAAAGTTTACTTATGTTGAAATCTAGGAAACCTAAACACTACCCACAAGGACTTAGAGCCTTAGGGACAATTTTAACGTGGCCAGATGAAACCTAGATTTTAATTTTTTGCATAAAGATGATTGGCTGTTAATAAGTCAAGAAGTTTCTGCAAACATGTGCTACCTAGCTCTGCGGATTTGTGTTTCACATTTTTTTGTGTATGTGTTCTTGCATTCATAATAATTAAAAAATAATACTAATAAAAATAAACAGTGCAGGGAAACTGTGGTCTGACAATCAAAAGTAACATCAATATCATATCCATATTGATTCAAAGATAATATTTTTGCAAAACTTTTCTACGTTGAGAGGTTTGACTGATTCTTTAAATGTTGCCTTTTTGGTTACTAGAGTTAAGGCAGATAGACAGCTAAATGACTTTTGCCCCATTGGATTATAAAATCACTTCCATTACTCAGAAACTCATTTCTTGCTGTAGGAGACCCACATCATTTTAATAATAGTAATTATAATAATTATAATAGCATTTACACTTGCAATTATACAGTGATGCCTATTCCAGTGAATCCTCCAACTCTTTAGAAAGGAAATACAAACCATAGATGGGAATCACTTTGCCACTGAAATGCAGACATCACTGCAGTGAAAAATGACATTTCTCTTCCCTCTTGTTTCCAGTTCTTCCTAACAGTTGCTATTCAGAGGAAAGGATTTAATTGAAGGTCAATTTAAAAGATCATGAAAATTGAGATTTTCTACAAGAAAATCTGTAGATTTTTAGCCTTTATTCCAAATGAAATACTTCCCTTAGGATCATATTCTGCAGAAAACATTCTCAATGACCGAAGAACATCTATTGATGGGCCATAGAGTGTCTGTCAGCTACTGTATCCTTGATTGCAGGTATATACATTCCCCATAATCTTTTGGATGACTCCCTAGGAATCAGAACTGCCCTATTTAGAATATAAATGGCAAACAATTCCATTATACTCTTATAGCCCCTTTTGCTCCAGCAATTTCTAAACCACACCATATTTTCAGGCTTATTTTGGCTACATAGTTAATATAAGTGGATTGTATATGGACAGCTCTGCAGCAGTAATTGCAGGTTGGCAATCTCTCAGAACACTCTGGGTTTGTTTGACTTAAATTGTTTTTTTCTCTCTCTTAGTTTCAATATGTCTATAAATGTAATGAAAATAGCTTCGTTGAATTATTTTAATACTTCTTATGTGATCTCTCCTGGAATTAATAGTTTAGAATAGTTTAAGAATAAGAAATATAAACTTCAAGATTTTAACAAAAGTTCCTCATCCTTACAAGTTCTCCTTAACGATAGACTCAGTCTAGACCTCAGGATGAAACTAACTCAGGTGTCTAGATTTTCTTCTTCCTCACATCTGCGTATGCAAACCTGTCTTTCTTCAAATGCACCTCATCCACACAGAATGAAATAGACTTGCTCTTCTCTGAAATTCATAACCTGTGAGCTAGTTTTTTCTTTCTTAAAGTATTAATTAGTGTATGGCCTATGAAAGCAAAGATCTTGTAAATTGCCACCACTAACATTCATGATGTTGTTACATAGTAGGTGCTCAATAAAATTATTTGACCTGCACTAAGGTGTACCTTTTATAAATACTTTAGTGTACTCAGTTGGATGTCTTACCTTTATAACCCGCAATGCCAGATGCTTAGTAAATATTTAGTAAATAACACTGATTGTTGTTATCTGTTCTAAAGTTCTATAAATCATAAAGAAAACGATCCTGTCTTTTTCAAGTGTCTTCTACAGTGCCTTGAATATACTATATACAATATTTATTCAGCAAATGGATTCAGCTTAAGAATTCTATTCACGGTGCACCGCTTAAATCCAAGTCTAAATTTTTATATCCTTTATAGAATACTCCTTTTCTTTACAATTTATATTTAATTAGGAGTCAGTTTCCAGAAGCACTTTGGAAACAAGTGGCAACTATTCCAAAAAGCCTACCCAAACACAATAAATTTGATATACATTTGAAGAGAAAAGAAAGAACGCCCCCCTTTCCTCCCAAAAAACTGGTCTATAGTGAAGGACTTAATGTACCTAGCAGATAACTAAAAAAAGTGCTGAATCCAAGGAAAGAATTTATGTGTGACCATCTGAACTTCAAGGAATAATTGCCCTGCTAAGATTTATCTTCCCTACAATTGGGTTAATGGAAGCCTGTATTTTGGTATGCAAAGAATCCTTTTTTAAAATAAAAATTTGCAAATCTCTTAGGCATGTTACCCTCTTATTTGACAAGAAAGTTGACTTCACATGTGATTTGTCATAGCCAAGTCTGCAAAAATACACTATTGGTGAGTCTTTAAATGAAAACGCTATTTCTTGGAGACGGACAATGTTGGCCATATTTTCCCAGTTATATGTTGTTGAAAGAATAAACAATTGTCTTTATAAAATTAAAAAGTCTAAAAAATTTCAAGAACAATATACTAGGAGCTTTTTTACTGCAAGAGAAAACAACAATTCAGAAACATAGAGTAAAATAAAGATACCTGCCTGTTTGCTTCTCCTAAGGATGTGTTTCAGAAACAGACAGCATATCCTTGGTGAGCGGAATGAGTGTCATTTAGGTTTCAGATTACCTGCTGCCCTAAAATCTATCTTGATGGCCTTGTGTTAAATGACAAGGTTGTGAAATGAAATACAAATTAGGCTTAAATAAGGTAAGTTGCATTAAAAATGTACTTGACTGAGCAGGAAGGTTCAACCAAAGTTCAGCAAGTTCATGCTGGTATGAAGTGGGGAGAGGGGCAGGACACAGTGTCATGTCTGCTGTGAGTGGGACCTCACGGAGACACCTTCTGGCTTCCAAAGGCAACATAACATACACAAACATGGGCAATCCAGCAGTGACTGACATCCTAACGGATGCAGTTAATTTGATCCACCTGAGGATAATTCTAGCAATTGGCTTTATGACCATCAACTCACTGTTGGTTCACATTAAATATATGTTGACCCATTCTCCAAACACCAGCATTTATCTGCATCATGAATAGGTACTTCTGACTTTAAAAGCCATCATTCATATGCTTTGGAGTAATAAACTAAATTGAAGGGCGTAAAAATACTTTTTTGCAATTACTATCCACTTTCAGTATGATTCACATGATTCGAAAAGAGCTTTGAATTATTTCACATATCCTACTGAGAAAATTATTTCATCTTTTTTCACATTTAAAAAATCCATACATTTGAAACAGATGACTTTCCCCTTTCCAGTTTTATCTGTTATTGCTGAAAACTGATAACACATCTATTTTCTCTTGGTAGATCACAATCTAAAACTATTTGCATTGATGAAAATGACTAGCATATATACTAGGAACGGCTGAAATACTTTACATTTCCTATTTAATTTAATTCTCCAAATAATGCTATTATGAATTTACTATTATTACTTTCTTCATCCGCATTCTATGGATGGGAAAGCTGAGGCACAAATAGGTTTAGTAATTTGCCAAAGAGGCCAGACTTGTACTGAAAGAAATCAAGATTTAAACAAAAATGGCAGAGATGGAAACAAACCACTGTATTATGACATCCCCCTATCTCCTGCTCAATAAAAGAAGGAATTACAAAGGATGCACAATTATAACACTTGAATGGTCCAAACCTAGAGACAAAAAGTAGGAATACACATAAACCAGTTTAAATATACTTATTCGTTGAAAGGGGCACAGGGTTTATTTTTGAGGCAATGAAAATGTTTGAAAATTGATTGTGGCAATGGTTGCACAATTTTAAATATTCTAAAACCCACTGGAAAAAAAATATATATATATACACAAACATATATTTACTTTAACCATGTTGTATTTTTATATACTTTAGTTATTTTAATTAATCTTTTAATTAATTAAAATTAAAGGAAGGGTTTAATTAATTAAAATTAAAATTAAAGGAAGGGTTTAATTAATTAAAATTAAAGGAAGGGTTGAATGATCAGGCAAAGATAACTGATGTCTATAACCCTGTATAAACATATTTAAAGATAGTCTAAAATCATGGCATATAATCACCTGAACTGAATTATTCTTCCATGCTACAATTTGTTAATTTGTGTCTTGACTGTGAAACACACACACATGTATGTATCTTATTTATTTAAAAAATTTCTTCTTATTACACAGAAAAAAAAAATTCTATTTTTTCTCTTTTAAAAACGTCTCTAATTATAATTTCTAATCTATTCAAACCTAATTATTTTTATTTATCATTTCCTTCAGCCTCCTTTAAACACTTTTCCAATTTGAACTATGAGAAAGTAGAGAAGTCACTAACGATTAGTAAGTCACTTCCTGAAGACATTTATCTTTAAGATCAATTGGATTTCAGCTGCTGTGGCTGGAAGTTGACAAGGCAATACAACCTCATCCAACCAAAGCACTCTGTTCTCCATTTGTGATATTAACATTCACAGTCTAATTTTCCTAAGGTTACATTCTCATACATTAAACAAAATTTCTAATGCCGTAGGGAAAAGTGTAAAGGATAATTTTACCCCACAATATATTAGATAACTTAAAATATATACATTTTTGTTTTGTTTTGTTTTACTTGAAAACCTATTTTGTGGTATAGATTGTGAGAGAGGATGAAGCAAATGTATTTGTACTACATATCATTTATATTTACAGTGTGTTATATTCTTTCATACATATAATGAAAGGATCTTGTTGACCCTTATGTTCTAAGCCACATGAAAAAATATGCATGTTAGCTTTTAATCATAAACAGATTTCATCACCATTATGGCTTTCTTCTTTTAGCCTGTATCAACACAGTCATTTAAATAAAATGTTTATTTGTCAAAGTGTGTGCTTGACGTGAAATAGCTGATTACAACCCTCTTTGGGGTTTTTATGATATCTCTTTTAAAGAGCAATTTTTAAAGTTAAAATTCAAACATTTCATCTTTTAAAATGCCTGGTGTTTGATTTGGTATGCTTGAATTAAACATAGCCAATCTACTTGAATCTCTCCTTATTTAAGGGAAACTTTCTGAAAAACAGTCAAACAACTGACTTCCTCTCTGTGGCTTTCCAAGAATGAATTAAAATGTGCAAAATGATTTGAGATTCATGGTGAAAGAATACTTTATAGTGTTAATCCCCCATGAATTCTGCCTCCAGGATCTTACTTAAATGAGTAGGAAACTTCTGGAATTGAACAAGCATTGTGGGTGGTCATGCTATGGTTAACAGGAAGAGAGGAGAGATTTCAATTAAAGATGTGAGTTAACTCACATAAATACCATTATTTGTAGGTGCATGTGCATGTGTATAAGTGTAGGCCTGTACTGATAGGGCAGACAGCAGAGAGAGACTGAAAAATAAAATCTCCCATGTGTCAAAGGAAATGCTCTGGGAATAGAATGAATATTTTCAGGAATTTGTTTTGTATCTCTTATACTTCAGCAGTTAAACACACCATTGAATTTGGCTATGATCAGAGTTTTGGAGACTTGCAGTTAAATTAAGGGGCAGCATTATGTTTTGGTTTACTGTTGAACTTTTAGAGTTTAAATTGTTTTTCCATTTCTATTTCCATGTTCTGTGTGGGGAAGGAATATAACATACATTTATTTCCTGTGCATTACAATGGGAAAAAATTCACATATGGCCAATTCACATATGGCCAAGCAGGTGAACTTGTATTGCCTTTAATAGCAGAAATAGGAAGCCTGTCTCTGATAATTACTGCAGAAATTTATGAGTTGTTTTCTAGATTTCTCCATTCATTTACAATGATGGTACAATATTTCTAGGTGGTTACATACTGGCTAAAGTAGCTTTTTAATCTTTTTTTAACCATCAGACACACTATCCATACACAGACAGAAATCTATAAGTGAAGTTATACTGATAGGATTTTGATTTGTTAAAAAAAGAGTTTAAATTAATTGCTTTAATTTTTAAAAATCAGTTACTTAAACATTTCTAAGTTTAACTTACAAATATAACACATATGATTATTCAGGTGATCTAATTTCATGCCATCTACGCTACATTTATGAAGTGGGGAAAGCTGTTCGAGTGTTGGGGTAGGTAGGAAATCCTGTGAAGATATCAAAAATTAGAGTTTGAAATTCAAGTAAATTTATTTATGACTGAAAGAGAATGGTGACTTTAATATTTGCTTTTTAATACAACTGTCGTTTACATCAGGAGATGTGTTTTTTTTAAGTGTTTTCAGATTTGGTGCCCTGATGTCTTTCCAAAGCCTTGTAGAACAATTGGAATTAGGCACTTAATCCTTCAATCTTTCAATGTCAAGGAAAACAAAAATAGATTAAGTAACAGAAGATGCTTGAAGGTTTGGCTAATGTACTCTTCCTTGTTTTTAAGAGCACACCTCATTCAATAGGCTTTGTTATTTTTTTTTTCACCACTTCTCATGAATAATGAGTTTGGCTTCTGCTGCTGCCTTAGGGGCAGGGCTGTATCCTAATCACCATGTTAAAGAATTGACTGGTCCTATAGTAGACATCAGTGGGGACTAATGTAATTAATGAATATTCCACTCAACCAAAACCCCCAGAGGGAGTCTGTTTATAAATGAAAATTACAATATACTAGTTTCTCTCTGGCTGTCACTTCCTCTTTAGACATGCTTATCATACTATGTACTCTTTCTGCCCTTTAATAAACAAAGAGTAATCATGGTTTTTAGCACTGACTTTATACCTAGGATTCCCTGTGAAGCTCATGAAGCTTAAGATTCAGGTACTCTAACCTGTAAGGTTCCCTTCAAGTCCTGGAAGAGGCCCTACCAAAGTGTTCATATAGTTACCCTTTTGTAAAATTTGCAAAGATAAGATAATTTCATTGTAATTGATCAAAACCCCAACCTTTATCACTCAGCCTTCCTCTAGACCACACTTCCTCTTACAAAGTTGCCACGGGAGTGATCATAGGCAATTTTAGGATTTGACAAATGAGAAGGTGAGTTAGACTATGCATTTACTCTGATGCATTGGGATGGTGTTTATCGGGTTCACAATGAGTTCCATGTATCATTATTGCTGACTGTATCTATGCTTACTCATGCTTGTCATGATACAAAAAATGTGTCCTATAGTGCCTAGTACTGCAAGTATATGCAAATATTTGAAATATATGGAACTAGAAGCTGCTTTGTGCAAAATTTTTCTAGGATCTGACGTGTAAAATTTTAGAGGAGAGTTTGGTTTTCATGGTATCCAATCAAGATGAAGTTCTCTTCTGTCAAGAACACGTTAAAATTAGGGGCATATATGAAATGTGTACAATGAATTTTTTTTTTCTTTATTAGTGGGAATGGCATATTTGCAAAAGTTGTACCTTCTTAAATGGAAAGATATTTTGGAACATTTCAGTAAAACAGGAAAGAAATTATAGGCCTCTTATTTAAACACTTTAAATATGTTTAATAATTGGGAAAATTTTGAAATAAAATGAAAGAAAAATAAAATATAAGTCATAAATATGAGTGGTGAAATCAATAGTGTTATTTGGATATTGAGAAGAAAATTGTAATCAATAATTTTTATAGTTTACCAAAAGTAGTCATTTATTATGAGCAAGAGTTGAGTTTCAAATAAAAGTAATAAATAGGTTTTTTGAGTGTTGATAATCTACGTGCTAAAGATGAAATTATTATATGAATCTGAATTTATTTAAAATACTAATATCAACAAAATCTAAGATGAAATTCATAATATACCAGTACAATACAGACTTTGATACAAAACTGGTAATATTTACCAGAAAATCAAAGAACACACACACGCACACACACACACACACACTCACACACACACACACACTCACACACACACACACACACACACTCCCCTTAAATGCTCTGAAATCAATTGAATTCCAAAATTGATAGTGCTAAAATTTATGTGATGTTACTGAACAGGTGTGAAGCTGAAAGAAACTTGTTTACATGATCAAATATAATAACTTAAAATTTTAATCAACCATAACATATGAAAAACTGAATTATCTTTCTATTCTCACTGTTGATAGATATTAAAGTTATTATCATAAGAAGTCATCAAATAGGTGTACAGTCAAAAATGTACATAAAAAGATATATTAAAGAGGTATTTAAGAAATAGTAAGACAAAGCATTGAGGTATTTGGATTTCTCATTTTTTGTGGTATTTGTTTTTTTTTAAATTTGGTAAGTTTAAAATTTGCATATATAAATACATACATATATACACTCTATGCATAGTTTTCTATCTAATTTTGTATTCAAGACATATTCTTTTTCTTAAAATGTCACCCCAAAATTTTAGAAACTTCAGGCTTCCAAAAACCTGGATCTCTCCCTACCAGGAAATCAAATAAATTTTTTTGTGTGTACAAGCAACAGAAACCTGGCGTGTGTTTAATCTAAGAAGAAAAGACAAGTTTATTATAAATACACTCAGTTCCTCACAGAATCAAAGGAAGAACTATGTGGCTAAGATTCAAGAGGTGAATGCCAGGATTGTAGACAGAATCTGAATTCTAAGAGCATTATCTCAGAAATAGTTCTATAGGGTGCCTCCATTGGGTGACAGGTCCTGTGGCTTTCATAACTGCATCTTTACTTGAAATTCAAATGATGAGGAGACCGTCTGTTCATGTAGGTCGAGACCCTTGAGTGACAGCCTATCAGAACTGCATGGATTGAGAGTCAAGCAATTTCACAAGCAAGACATGCAAGGAAAATGGAAATAGAGTCCAATACAGCCAGATACTGTGCTTCATGCTGGGAATATATGGAGGGGAGTGGGTGAGATGGCCTTGTATTTTTCAGGAACTTGCACTTTAGTGTCAGAGATAGAAACATAAATCAATAGTTTAAAAACTAGGTTAAGGGCTAGGGGGATTTGGAAGCACAGGCTAGGGAGACAAAGCCCAAATAGGAATTTCTTACAGAAAATATGTCTGAGCTAAGTCTTCATTCTGAGTCTACTCTTCCTTTCTTGAAAAATATAAATGAAAACCATATTCTAGTATATGGCTTTTAAGAAAAGAATTTGGGAATCAAATTGTCTCAAATCATCTAGTACAATACCTCTTCGGACACAAGGAAGTTGAGTCCTGGAGAAGTGAAGTAATTGTTGAAAGAAAATACAGCTACTTGGTGGCAAAATGTAACTGGAACCCAAGTCTTCTGAATCTTACTTCAGTACTCTGTTCATCATTTCACACAACAGATGAAAGGAATTCTGAGAACTTGCCAAATATCAAAGGGAATAAATAGGAATTTATCGGAGGTTTCAAGGAGAGAAAGTAAAAAGATCTGATATTTATAATTTTAATTCAGGAAACATGACTAGAGATATGTATATAAAACTTTTAAATCAAAAACACTGTAAGTACAGGTTAAAGAGAGCAATCTGCTGTGGGAAGAAATGGGCATTTCATAATGGGAAGCCATAAGCAGGAGTCCATGGGATTTTTAAGCTAATTGACAGCATGTTGAACAGTGAGAGCAATGACATATGTCAAACATTATTTAACAGACTTTAAATCTGTACTTAATAACAAATGCATAACCCATTTAGACACAGATTTCTGGCTTTGATTTCTTAAGAACATATAGACAAATATACTTTATAACATATATTAAGATTAATGATTTACAACATATACAAGGATGATATTACCCAAAACTCAGGATAATGGATAATAGAAATTCCAGATCTGTAAGCACAAGAGTAATTCTGAGCATGAGGAAAACCATTAAGTCAGAAAGAATGTAAGAAGGATGTAGAAAATGCCCTGACTAAAATGCATTCCCGAGGCATTTGCTAAATTGTTTATAAACTCATTTCCTTCTTTATTCCTCCTTTTTTTTTTTTCTTTTACTTGTAGATCCATGCAGACATTTCCCTCTGTAATTCTGGGAATTTTTCCTCACTATCCAACCTTTCATTGAATATCTTTTCCACTGTTATGTCACGAAACTGAAACATCATTTTTAGCTAGTACAAGTGAGGTTTCATTACTTGAATTTATTATATTTAAGTAGGATCTTAATCAAATTTTAGGTGTGAACATGTGATTAATGAGACAGTGGAGTGTAGTGATGAACATATGAGCTTTTGATGCCAAAATATTGGCCTTCTGTGCACTGATGCCAAACAGAAATACGGAGACAGGGTTTGGAGGAAAGAGAGAGTAGCTTTATTCTTTGCCAGGCAAAGAGGGAACACAGCAGGCTAGCATCTCAACACTATGCCTCCCTCCCTGGGGAATAGGGAAAGGTTTTTATAGCTGGAGCTCTTGGTCTGGGGTAGGTGATAAGCTCAAAGTAATTAAGATTTTGCTTTCTTTTTCCTCTGCAAATTTTCTGCCAAAGCTGGCATCAGGCGGCTCATCAACTGGGTCTGGTGTCCCTGAAGTTATCGGCCAGTGACCTTCTTTCTGAAATGAAGAGTGCTACAAGGGAGTGTAGAGGGAGAAAAATGCCAGGTGCAGAGTGCAATTCATATGAAGTCAGAGAGTAATTAGCTTTGTGAAGGACAAGTCTAGTTACAAGTGTTTCTTAGTAGTAACACGTAAAGAATAACCAAGATTGCTTAACTCTTTCAGACCTGTTTATGCTGTTTCCCCAGCCTGTTTATTCCTTCCTTGTTTATCAGAAAAGAAAAATTTCTCATTTCTAGTTTTGCTGCAGCACTTTGGGGTCAGACGGAACTGAGTTTGAATCTGTTCCGTCACTTGACAATCTTATTACTTTGAGTAAGTAAATAAGAAATTAATTCTCAGTTTCATCTTTTGTACCAAGAGAGTAATAATAATACCATCTCACTGTGATGTTGAGAGGATGAAACAAACTAAAAGAGCTCTCAGTAAATCTTATCATCATCACTGATGACAACAATATTTGGACAAATGCTCGTCTTCTCGAAAGCAAACATACATCCTGTAAGTCACTTCTGTACTTTTTTATAATGATTCATTTGATTTGGCTTCATACTAATTTTCAAAGAATTTGCTCTAACGATTTTCTTTTCTTTTCTTTTTTTTTTTTTAAGTTTTAAGGAAGAGTTTTTAATATAAAGTGAAAAGAGGGAGAAGCAGAAATAGGTGAAAGATTAGCAGCTGGAAAATAGAGCTGAGAAGTGGATATAGTAAATATTACTTTAATATATTACCCATTGTGTTTGAACTTATTACTCTTTTTTTTTCTCCTATGTATCTCTTTATTCCCATGTGCTGTTGGCTACAGAGGGTTAGGAAGTTCAAACCTGCCAAGCTTAATCTGAGTAAAATAGATGACTGCATCATTTGAGGAGAATGAGGGAGGCAGGGGTGTTTGAGTAAATTGAGGATGTTTTGGAATAGCTCCTCTGGGAAATTGTATAGGGATTCAACCAACAGTGCATAAAAGGGTTACCGAGAAGCTCTGAGTGGAGAGAGAAGGTATTTTCAATGGATTTAGTTAGCCTAGTTACAAGATTCTTTCTCCCATAGCTCAGCAACTCTTGGTTAGAAGTAAAGAATGGAATAGTTTTGTTTGAAAGAGTTGTGAACAGGTGGAGATTTGAGAGAACCTACAGTTCATCTCATTTTTACTGTTTGGAGACTGAATTCGTGGACTATACACTGAGCTGTTATTTGTTTTCATTGTTTACAACATTTTGTGTGCTTCACGTAAGATAATGAAATTACTGTTTTACATATTTAACTTTCTTTTCACAAGGAAAATGTTTAATTGTTGGAAAGTGTTTAAAAATAAATGTGAGCAAAAAATTATATGGCCCTTAATTTAATTTACCCCAGATAAGAAATCAGCAATTTGAGTTTTTCATAGGCATGCCTTTTATTTTATCTTATTTTATTTTATTTTATTTTATATTTTACCTTTTGGCCATGCCCTGCAGCATGCGGGATCTTAGTTCCCCCATCAGGGATCAGACACATGCCCCCAGCCATGGAAATGTGATGTCTTAACCACTGGACTGCCAGAGAAGTCGTAGACATGCCTTTTAAATGACTGAAGAGAGAGAAGGAGACAGAAACAGACAGAAACAGCTTTAAACATACATCATATGATGATATATATTTATAAGCATATAAATATGTATAATTTAGAATTTGATATTTAAAAACGTAATACACTGTAACTTTCTATACTTTACTGTTCTATAATTTAGAATTTCATCATGGTTATCTATTTAAATTATTGAAGTATGATTCATTTAACTAATCTTATAAGGTATATTTGCAGATTTTATTTCAGTTTTTATTACATTCAAAATTGCATTGAATACAACACAGTTAACACTTGTAATCATTCATGACTATTTGTTTACTATACATTTCTAGAAGAAGACATATTTGGTTGAATATATGCCCTTTTGTATACAACTTGTTATATATTGTCAAATTGTCCTCTAGAATGACCATTTTAAATATATGCCCTTTGAGTGTGCATGGTAGTTATTCCAGAAACTTGATTAACCTAAAAATATTGTTTTACTTGCTTATGTAACTTAAAACTTTAAACAAACAGAAAAAAACATATAGCTGTATTCCATTTGTCAAAATTATTAACATTTTAAAAATTTTAATTATGAAATATCTTAAATATATAAGAAAACACAGAAAATAATAAAAAGACACCAATGTATCCATCACTGCAATTATATGGATAAAATATCTCCACATTTGTTTTAAATCCCTCTAATTTTTTTCAAACTATACATTGTATATACAGATATACATTGTTTTCATATTTAACTTTACTGGATATAATTGAGAATGAGCAGAGCTGATCTCCTATTCCATTAATTTCTTCTTTCACCATGATTCATGCATCATGTCTAGTTAATTTCCTTTCTCTTTTTCTACCTTCTTGAGATGAAATATACTGTCATATATCTCCTACCCTAGTTCTAGAATCAGCTGTTTCTGCTAGAATCATGTTTTCTTTCTTTCCTTTTTTTTTTTTTTTTTCATGGTGTTAGAAACCAACTTCTGGGTGCTAGGTGTGCTTGTTGTTACTGGGGCGTTGTTGCTGCTAGGTCCTCTCAGATGAGGGAGTAGGGAAATACATGAGTGCATAGTAACACACACATACCTATATCTATATCTATGTATGTCTAGCTATATCCATCTATATCTATATTAAGCTGAACATAAGTTCATAATATGTATCCAGCTATAATCCCCTACCACATGGATTATTCTAGCTTCTCCCCTTGCTGACATGTAAACTCTCACTCCAGCAGTGAGGAGCCTGGCTCCCACCATATGCCATCCACTCACTTAACTGTTTAATTCTGGTATACATGTAGGGTGGTTTCAGAATTGTTCCCCCTCAACTCCATAGGAAAAACTTTGTCAATTAGAGTACAGTTCTTAGGCTTAGATCCATAGTTTTTTTTGCCTTTATCCTTCCTCCCTCATTTCCAAAGTTACTAAGGTTACAAAGTTTCTCCTACTTAGCTTTTAGTTAGGCTGTTTTGTACATTTGTGATACAATTTTATTTTTTTTGCCACAGTCTGCTTTCTATCCTGGGATACCCTGATCTCCTAAATGATTTTTAAAATTTACATACTTTAAGGCTCACTCTTTGTTCTGTTTGTTTATCATGTTCTTATACTCCTCTTTATTCCTAATAATCTTTCTTATTCTGAAGTCAGCTTTGTCTGAAGTTAACATAGCTACATCTACTTTATTCGAGTGGTGTTAAAATGATTCTTTCTCTATCCTTTTACTTTTAATCTATCTGGATTTATAGTTAAAGTAGATTTCTTCAAGACAACATATAGTTGAGTCTTAGTTTTTTTTAATACACTCTGTCAGTCTCCATCTTTTAATTGGTGTGATTACACCATTCACATTTAAAATGATTACTGAAATAGTATTATTCATATCTAACGTGTTTACAACCATGTTCCATTCATTGAAGTTGTTCTTTGTTTATTTTTTCCTTTATTTTTCTGCCTTCTCTGGTTTTAATTTTAATTGAGCATTTACATGATTTCATTTTACCTCCTCTCTTAGTATATCAACTATACCTATTTTTTTTAGGGGTTTTAATTATTGCCTTAGAGTTTACAATATACATATTAACTGATCTGTGCCCATCCTTTAATAACACTATATTGCTTTATGTTTAGGGCAAGTACCTTAGCATAGAATATTCTCCATTCCTTTCTTCTCCCCCTGTGACGGTGATGACATTCATTCCACAGTCCACATGTTACTATCATCCTCTACATTATTAAAATTATTGCTTTAAGCAAATAATCATTTTTCAAATAAAGAATAGTAAAATTATATTTTATAAATTATATTCATGTATTCCTTTCCTGATATTCTACCATTCTTTATGCAAATCCATGTTTCTGACTTATAGCAATTTTTTCTTCCTGAAGAACTTCTTTTAACCTTTCTTGCAGGACAGGTCGACTGATGATGAATTTTTTCACGCTTTGTTTGTCTGAGAAATCTTTTACTTCTCTTTTACTTTTGAATATTTTCACTACATATTGAAGTCTAGTTTCTTTTTCTTTCAATTATTTCTATATTTCATTCCATTATCTTCTTCCTTACATAGTTTCTAATGAGAAGGTGTCTGCAATTATTCTTGTTTCTGTATAAGTACATTGTTCATTCCTCTGGTTTTTCCTCATGATATTCTTTATCTTTGACTCTGTGGTTTGAATAACATATGCTGAGTTACGGTTATTTTTGGTATTTATCCCTGGTAATGGTCTCTGAATTTCTTGGATCTGTAGTTTGGTGTCTGTCATTCATTAGGGAGAGCTTTGGCCATCGTTACAACAAATATTTCTTCAGATCTATTCTCTTTCTTCTCTTTCTGGTATTCTGGTTGTGTATGTTACACTTTTTGAAATTGTGCCACAATTCTTCAATACTATATTCTGATTTTATGTTATTTTTTCTCTTTGCATTTATGTTTTGAAAGTTTCTATTGAGCTATTTTTAAGTTCACTGAAGCTATGTTGAATCTAAAGATAAACCTGTTGAAGACTTTATTAGTGTTTTATTAATTTCTAGAATTTCTTTTTTATTCTTTCTTAGAATTTCCATCTCTCTGTTTACATTATCCTTCCCCCAGCCCTGGCAGTCTTTTCTCTGGAGAGTAAGCCTTTGTTATAGAAAAGCTTCTAGGTATATTTCACAATGATTACTTTAACCACCTTCCCCTTCCCCCTCCTGAAGCCATAGGGAGAATTTTCCTGGATTTCCACCTTGAGAAACTGGTGGGATTCCTAAGGTAAAAAACAAAAAAACATGTCCCCACCCCTCCCACTGAAGACTGCAGTTCCTAGGGGTGTCTCACTCTCACAGGAGTCTTCATTCTGACCCCAGAAATTCATCAAAAATGTCATCTAGGTAGTTTCCTACTTGTTTATAGTTCCAGTGGCTTCTATTCCAGGGAAGCAGATCCTGACCATATCTCCTCAGATATGCCTACCTTTCCAGACTTCAGGGTGGTAGTTTGCCCTGCAACCCCAGTTCTCTGATAAGTCTTTGTAATGTCAAGATTTTCAATTTTTCCAGGTTTTTCTTCTTCTAAGTACAGGAGTGACATTTTCCAAGCTCTTTAAAATTCAGAGCAGAAAACAGAAGCCTTATATTTAAAATTTTAACATACTTTAGAATATTTCTGTCACTTCTTATAGTTAATCAGAAAGTATATCTTTCTCCAAAACAAAAAGAATCTTAGCATCTGGGCTAGTTATATAATTATTGCTTCTCAGTTCAAATCCACCTTTCTTAGATCTTCTTTGTGATAGTGGAGCTGGACTTTGTGAATATTTCTCCTTTGCCAGTTGGCAAAACATTAGGTTTTTTCAATAGAGGGCAATAGAGGAGAATTACAAGAGGAAGGAGCTTCTCTTTTTGATCTGGGTGTTTCTTCTTCTATGCCTTGGAGGCCAATGAGCAATTCTTGGCCAGTGGTGTGCATGAGACTTAATTACATGCCCTCCAGCGATTATTGCCAGTACCCAGCAGGAAACTTCCTTGCAAGCATCACCGGCACCCAAGTGGATAACTTCTAAGCCAGTCTTGAAAGCATCCCAAAAGTCAGTTATCCGGTGAGTTTTGGCATCACCCAACAAATAGCTTCATAGTCACAAGTCGCACCTCAGTAAACTTCTTTCATTGAGCCATAGCCATAACCTCTTCAATGTGGTAGAACTTTCAACCATGGGGGATGCTTCTTCAAAGATTTTCCCTCCTATGGGTACTCTCCCTCAGCCTTAGTGATAGTAGCTGCTTTCTTGCTCTGCTATTTCTATATATTTAGATTTTTTTTTAGCCAACTTAGGGTTTAATCTCCTTTTACTACTTAGTAATTTTAAATAAGAATATCCTTGGTCAAATAACTGGTATGGTTTCTGGCATTAGACTCAATCCTTAGTGGTATAGCATTCTTTCACATCTCCTAATGATATATTGAAGTCATATGAAGTTTCAGATAATGATTATTATTCATAGTTTTTATCACATATCAATAGCAATTTAAAATTACAATTTCTTTGAATAAATGTTGCTCTTTAAATAATTTCCCTAATAATTTTACCAGGTCCCTCTCATGTTATTTTTTTCTGATTTTGAAAATTCTTTGATATTTCTTTAAGAAAAACTCTTATCTTTCATGTTGACTCCTCTGGGGCATGTTTTGAGCCATAGTTTTAAAACTCTCATTTATTACATTTATTTTCTGAAGACTATTACAATTGTTATGAATCTATTTTTTTCTCTAATGCAATCTTTTCTACCATATCATTGGAATTTAAGAAAGTAAGAAAGATTCACTTGTGGACTTATGACTTAGTCTCCACTGTAATTATATGGCTCTAGTTATACTATTACCAACAATATACTACACAGATATTTTTCTTTTTCTTTTTTTTTATTGGAATATAATTGCTTCACAACATTTAGTTAGTTTCTGCTGTATAACGAAGTGAATCAGCTATATGTATACATATATCCCCTTACAGATGAACCTATTTGCAGGGCATGAACAGAGACGCAGACATAGAGAATGAATGTGTGGACACAGGGGGGAAGGGAGGTGGGATGTATCGGGAGATTTCGATTGACACATGTACACCACCACGTGCAAAATAGATAGCTAGTGGGAACCTGCTGCACAGCACAGGGATCCCAGCTTGGTGCTCTGCGACAACCCAGATGGTTGGGGTACAGGGGTGGGAGGGAGGTACACACACATTGTTTTCTGTAGCATGCAGGTCAGCAGAGAAACTAAGCTTCCCTAACCAGGAAAGCAGGCCTGATTTCCAGTGCAGGAGTAAACCAGGGCTTCCTGTAGCTCTTTGACCAGGGCTCAATCTCTGACCCAATAGAAGTGTGAGCAGGGCCAAGGACAACCCATAAGTAAAATCACCAAAGTTCACATTTTGGTGAATTCACTACTTTATGTTCCTAATCTCTGTGCCTGGAGTACTTCCTCTCAGGGTCAATGTACCCATTAGACGCAGAAGGCATAGTGCCTACAGCCCACTATTCTTTTAGGGACCTCTGAAAATGTTTCACCTTTATTTTATTTTTTTTTTAAATCAGGGGGAAATGATTATGTTAGTAATGACTATGTAACAGTGAATCCAGCCGGGATACATTCATTTTTATCCTAACAGAATTGTAAAGTGTCATGTTAAGGCCAATGTGCCATGGTGCTGTGAAGGCACAGTGGGGCCTGCTTCCACTCTCTCCCCTAAATGTCTCATGGCTGTTCTCCCTAATGGGCATTTCTTTCCCAAGACGTCATCCATTTCTTCCAAATTTATCTCTTCATTGGCCTTCTTTCCCTATTACAACTGCATTTCCTCATCCTTTTAATCTCACCAAACTGAATTACAAATAGATCGTGAACTTAACAGACCCTCCAGTAACTGCTGTGTCCTTAGCAGGTTACAGCCAGAAAAGGTCATCTGGGTCTCTCTGGTTTCTTGATTTAAGACATCCCAGTTTTGCCTTTGTCCATCAGGAATCCATGCCTTAGGAAGCCCCTACCTCCTTGACTTGGACTTACTTCACTAACATAGAATTCCATGTTGAATTACTGCAGGGGGATATCAGGACTGAAGAGAAGAAGACCAATCAAACAGAGAAATTTGGAAGGGAATTTAGAGAAAAGGGAATACAAATTATTGATAAAGATCTAGTTTCAAATGAAAGATGTCAAAACTTTTTCTCTTGTTTGTAAAGCTGTATCATGATTCTGAGAAAGGATATTATAAATGAAAAAAAAAAAAGCCACACAGATTTTTTCAAACACCTAAAATGAATGAGATCTGCTCTGCCTCAATACACATTATAATGTATACTTACCTAATCCAGATAGGATTATATAATCTATACTGTACATGGTTTTTCATCTGACATTTGATTCTCTTTTTGAAAATAGGGAGGTGACAGAGTTATGTTCTCTAAGAATAATTTCCTAGGAAAGAAGGCAGGTCAAGTAATAAATTAAACAAATTATTAAAAATGCTACCTTATTCTATGGATATTATTGATCCAGATACATGTTAATGCAGACATTTAATCATGTAATACATATTAGCTATATTTATTTATAAAGCAGGCATAGCAGAAACTGCCAGTCATCCACCAATATCCATCCTCTCCTTTTTCCCTTTAGTATTAAATGTCCAAGTTTTAGCTTAGCACACAGTTGCCTAAGCAAAGATTTCCATGCTTCCCTTTCAGCTAATGAACTATGTGACTAATTTCTGGCCAATAGCATGTGAAGAAGAATGTGTACAGATATTGGATTATGTTCTTAGAAGGAAGAGATGTAGTTTCCATTTCTTATTTCTTTCCCACTGTGTGGAATATAGATCTTATGGCGCAACCTGGACTTATACTATTAATTAAGGCCAGGTTTTAAGGATGGCAAAGCAATAAGCTGGAATCTGAAACCTAATACCAGTGCTGCCCCATGAGGCTGGATGATTTAAGCCTAAATGATTCAAAGAGATTACAACAAAAAGTAAATCTACTTTAGTCCACTGTTATTTTTTCCTTGATTTCAGCAGTTAAACCTGTATTTGAAATAATGGAAGGTACATTTAAATAACATGTAATTAATGTCAAAATATGAGTTATTCACACAATTTAAATATGATGTCCCAAAATATTTAATATATTAAATGAGCTTAATTTATTATTATTATAAGCATTTTTTTTTTTTTTTTTTTTTTTTTTTTTGCTGTACACGGGCCTCTCACCGTTGTGGCCTCTCCCGTTGCGGAGCACAGGCTCTGGACGCGCAGGCCCAGCGGCCATGGCTCACGGGCCCAGCCGCTCCGCGGCATGCGGGATCTTCCCAGACTGGGACACGAACCCGCGTCCCCTGCATCAGCAGGCGGACTCCCAACCACTGCTCCACCAGGGAAGCCCCTATTATAAGCATTTTTAAATTTAAAATTTACTTACACTATATGAAGTTGTACATAGACTATGCCATTTCTTTATTTTCTTAAAATTTTTTGATGGTCTCTGTGTGATCACAACTGCTGCATGGTATGGAACAAAAGCTACAACAGTGATAACAATAAAAGTTCAATCGGGATAACACATTTATATGTAATATTTTATACTGTCTATAACTCAAAGGTTTAATTTTGTCTCTTTGAGTTATAGATTTAGCTTTTCAGGTTTTTCTCATAATTCCACTATCAGATGACAACAGAGTTGGGAGAAAAGTGCTTTGCATAATCTCATGGTTTTGGTGGGAGAGAAGCAGACATCTGTGATCATCCTATTCCCTGGATGGTGTCTACTGTTATAGGGATGGTCACTTCCCACCTCCAGGTATCCTCCTGTTTTCTGTTATTGATATCTCTGATTAATTAACTTACACTATTTCTTACCTTTGTCAGACTCCAGGGGCCCCTTCCTGCTAGTTTGGCCTCCTTCCATCCTCCCTGAGGTTATCATCTCCTCTGATGATTGTACATGTTCCTCGTTTTTGTTCCTGCCACTCATCCTATAGTATTTGTTGTAAAGTTGCCACATTCCTGCTGTAGAATTCCCCATGTTTGACCTTCTGGCTTTTTTTTTTTTTTTTTTTTTTACATCTTTTTGGGGTATAATTGCTTTACAATGGTGTGTTAGTTTCTGCTTTATAACAAAGTGAATCAGTTATACATATACATATGTTCCCATATCTCTTCCCTCTTGCGTCTCCCTCCCTCCCACCCTCCCTATCCCACCCCTCCAGGCTGTCACAAAGCACCAAGCCAATATCCCTGTGCCATGCGGCTGCTTCCAACTAGCTATCTACCTTACTACATTTGTTAGTGTGTATATGTCCATGACTCTCTCTCGCCCTGTCACAACTCACCCTTCCCCCTCCCCATAACCTCAAGTCCGTTCTCTAGGAGGTCTGCGTCTTTATTCCTGCCTTACCCCTAGGTTCTTCATGACATTTTTTTTTCTTAAATTCCATATATATGTGTTAGCATACGGTATTTGTCTTTTTCTTTCTGACTTACTTCACTCTGTATGACAGACTCTAGGTCTATCCACCTCATTACAAATAGCTCAATTTCGTTTCTTTTTATGGCTGAGTAATATTCCATTGTATATATGTGTCACATCTCAGGATCTTTTCATACACAAAATGACTGACGCATGGGAGGGACAATTAGATTTCTCTCTGTCTCACCAAGCTGCTTTGTTTATTTAACTTTTCTGTTGCCTTTTATGGGACCTCAGAGAAATCCTGGTATTGGTTCATCCCAGAGATATAACTAAAAAAAGAATCCCTCTGTCCTCATGATTTCTTCATCTTACCCAATAACCTCCTCCGTGATTTTTTAGGAAGTTAAACCTCCAAGTTGGTGATGTAACTATGACTCTCTATATCTTTTAACTCTCTTTTCTTCAATCTCCTTTCTTTTCCCTACCATCCCTCAGGATTGAAAGGGCTAAATTCTTTTTTTTCCCTCCAATTTCAGTCTCCTAACTCAGGGGTCCCCAAGCCCCAGGCATGGAGTGGTACTGGTCCAGAGCCTGTTAGGAACTGGGCCGCTCAGTAGGAGTTGAGCAGCGGGAGAGTGAGTGAAGCTTCATTTGCTTCTCCCTATCACTCCCCCATCGCGTGCATTACTGCCTGCACCATGCCCACATCCCCCTTTCCATGGAAAAATTGTCTTCTGTGAAACAGATCCCTATTGCCAAAAAGGTTGGGGACCGCTGTCCTAACTAAAAAAGTAGCTGCAGTATTTTCTCAAAGGGCAACCTTTGCCTGTGAAATGTTTAATGTAAGTTAAAGGCATGTGGTAAATCATTTTTCTTCCCTTCATAAGGTCTGGCTTTTGAGCTCATTGCCTTACTACCTTTTTTATTAACTCAAATGGATTATTATCTTTCTTTCTCTTTTCATCTAATTTCTAACGACCCTAATTACTATCTCTCTGAAGCACTATTGATATTTTTAAGGGTATATCCCTTTTACATTTGGATATGAAAGTGAGCTCTAGAGACATACATACTGATTCTAGAGTTCAATATTTGAGCTGGCTAGTAAGCCACATAAGTTAGTTTGTCAAAAAAAAAAAAAAAAGCAGATTCAAGCATTAAACATCATAGATGGAAAGATTTTTTTAGCATGTGTCTGAACCTGTTCAGTATTGTAAATTATTTTATTTCCAGACTGGCTTCTTCTGGTGTGCAATAGTAACCACTTTCAAAAAGGTAAAGAAATTCTTGTTTTCTTGAGATTTCAGGGTTGCATCAATATTGACAGCTACTATATATGTGAACTATCCATTAGTCTCTAAACAAACACTTCCTTGTTAGAGAATAAGTTCTCAAGTGTTGATGATTTTATTTGTTTTGTTTTGAACTTATGTAACTTGGTTAAATGTTTTTCTCTTCCATCAATTACCAGTTATGAGTTTCTGGTGCTCTGTAAAATATAACCTTGGCTTTTGTGTTGTCTCTGTGTGAAAATCAAACGATTTATTCAAATGATTAATGTATTATAATTGTGGAATTGCCTTAGAACTTAGTAGCTTTATAGAAAAACATAACCTGAAGTGATTTCAGCAAACTAAGTCTAAAAATTGTTTAGTGAAAGTTCTAAGGTAACTCAGTTTGAATACTCAATATCTGTGTGTTGCCACATAATGATAAAGAAAAGATATGGGATAATTTTCTGAGTAATTATAACTACAGGAATATGTTGTCCATTAGAGATACTTTGACGGTAAGTTTGGAAAACCTTAGACAAGTCACAAAACTGCTTTAAAGAAATGTTTCTCCAAATTTTAACTACAATATATTTGGGGCTTAGTACATCAGCCACCGAGTACCAGAAACCACAGAGTAGGCAAAACTCTTCCCAGAAATTGTATTTTATTTAAAGACTTGGAGAGAAGAATGCATTTAAAATTTTAAACATATATGGTATGCTATAAAATAGAATGAAAAGTTAAGATAAATTAAAACCTCAAAGGAAGATTTCAAGAACCCTAGGGCTTTATGATCTTGCCGATATCCCACAAATGCTAAAAATTTTTACTTTCTCTGTTAGGAATCCTTCACTGGAAAAGTTTCAAAGGCAAAGCTTTAAGATTAGAATAAAACTATGATTATCTGAAAAAGAAAAAGCCCATTCACCACAGCAAAAAAACCCTGGTGGCACAGTGGTTAAGAATCCATCTGCCAATGCAAGGGATACGGGTTCGATCCCTGGTCCGGGAAGATCTCACGTGCTACGGAGCAACTAAACCCGTGCTCCACAACTACTGAAGCTGTTCTCTAGAGCCCGCGAGCCATAGCTACTAAAGCCTGAGCGCCTAGAGCCCGTGTTCCGCAATGGAAAGCCATCGCAATGAGAAGCCCCCCACCACTACAATAAAGAGTAACCCCCGCTCATCGCAACTAGAGAAAGCCCGCATGCAGCAACAAAGACCCAACGCACCAAAAATAAATAAATAAGTGAATTAATTTAAAAAAGAGAAGGATAAAATATTTAGGAATGAATATATAAAAAGATGCACTGAATTTATGTATTGGTCAGAGTTCTATCAAAGAAGCAGAGCCATTATAAGTGATGTAGAAACAGTATTTGTTATAAGGATTAGAATTTTTGCCATGATGGGAGCTGGTGAAGATACTATGTAAGGTAATCATCTCTGCTTAGGATTGGACTTGACATTCTATCTATCTGTCAGATTGCCAGTCAAGAATGGACCTTGGACCTGGGTGAGGATGAATTGAGATCCACAATAACGACTGGAACCCATAAAGACATACTGGCCTGTGCTAATCTCATTACCTCTAACTTTGATGTCATGAACAACATACAGGAAAGGGTAACACATTTCACTGTTAAGTGGCACAAGATTCATGCCAGTGTTCTTGTTCCCGAGGAATGGGTTGACAAGAGGAAGGAAGGGTCCAGTCTTGGAGGAACTTGTTATACTGAAGATTCTCAAGAAAGTTAGGCTTATATTTAAGGTAGGAATGTCCTCGCTGTACTCACTCCTGGGATCTAAGGATGGGAGTTTCATCACTGGAACCAAGCAGGTTCTAAGGGCTACAACCAGACACAAGGTCTAGTGGGTTCAAGAAAAAAGGTGACAAGTGCTTGGTCTAGGTGTTTGAACTATAGACACTCCCTTCTCACTAGAGAAAAGCTGATTCTCTGCTTCAGGAAGGGTTTAGTTATTTGCTGAAAATATTCAAATGTAGTTAATGCATGGAATGAAGAGCCAGAGGAAAGGGAGAGAGAAGAATTAATGATTCCTGAAAACAAATGTAAAAATCACAAAGGAAGGAAGGAACACAAAGGGAAAGAAAAGAAGAAAGGTAAAAGTTGTGTCACACTATCACCAGAGAGACACTTTATATAAGTTATTGTATTTTATCCTTTCAACAAATTTATGGAATAATATTTGTTATTTTTCATTATAGAAATGAATAATAAGAAATGCAGAGAATTAAGTAACTGACCCACAAACTTATAGTAAACGCTAGAGCAGAAAGGCAAATTCAGATTTATCTCATTTCATTATTAACTGTTACTCTACCATCCTTTCCCATGAATACAGGCAGATAATTACAAGATGATACCTCCTGATAGCACCTGATTCTGGCAGTTCTTTAAACTACTGTGTTTGCTTTCAAAAAGTTTGCTTGGATTTGAAGCTGAAGATCCAGAAAGCTAAGAGCTATTTGTGAACTTGTATCATTTGAAGAATACTGATTTGTAAAATAGCATAAATATATAGATATTCATACTTGTATTTAAGCTACATAAATTATTTTTACTCTGTCTTGTTAGTGGAACTGGTTTACTGAATGGAAACTTGTCCTGCAAATCTGTTTTGAAGGAATTCTTTGGTTGCTTCTCCCAGAACTTGAGATCATTTAAGGCAGATCCCAACCTTCAGATATTAAAATTATATTAATTTATAATCTTATATTCATTTAACCTACACCCACACATCACATCCAATTAAGAATCTCCCCCTTTCTCCCATTTAAGGCTCCCATCTCATAGGCTCACGGGGTGGGGGGGGGATGGGTATGAGGGAATGTGTCTCAGGGTCAATCCATTCCCTCCTCTTGTTCCAGTCACACCTGCCCCCAATATGTTGTATCTGCTCATGTTCTTTGAGGCCAAAAATTGTGAGGAGAGGTAAAAAAGTCAAATAAATAAATAAATGGAAAGCTCCTTAAACTAGTACTACAATGTATTGATTACATGTAATGCTTCAAGACAGATATAAAAATAATGGATATTTTCATATGAAAGTCAGAGATGTTTTCTCTAACCCTCAGATTCCAAGGGGCACTTACAAAATGAGGAAATGTGTGTGTCAACATCAGGCAGGCCTACAGCTAGAGAGAGCATTTCTGGTTGCCCTCTTGGCAAGCAGTCCCACTTTTTTACAGTGCTTTCACTGAAGCCCTCCACACCTCATTTTCAAAAGGAAAGAAAAGCCACCCTACTTTTGTCTTGTCAACACTCAAGAGTCTTCAAAAGGAGCTGCATTTACTCTGAAGAATCTCTCACCTGGGTAAAGGTGTCAGAGATGGTTTTGTTCTTTCTTAGTAGGTCTCATAGATGTGTCTAGTTTCTCTCTTTAAAATGTGGTGGTACTTGAAAGCCATGGGTTTCATCTTTGGGCACTAGCCAAAATGCTAAGACAACAGAAAAATCCCATTTCACATCCTGTTACTGAAGTACTCACCTTTGGGAATATTTGGAGACAACGTGCTCTAAGAATCTATTGTGTTATAGAGATATAAATAATTTCCCGTGTTGGTGAATCACATGGAGATAAGAAATATATCTGAGATAAAAAAAGAAAGTCTTTATTTATTTCTTAAAGATTTTTTTTGATGTGGACCATTTTTCTTGGAGTCTTTATTGAATTTGTTACAATATCGCTTCTGTTTTATGTTTTGGTTTTTTAGCTACGAGGCACGTGGGATCTTAGCTCTGGGACCAGAGATCGAACCTGCACCCCCTACATTGGAAGGCAGTTTTAACCACTGGACCTCCGGGGAAGTCCCTTCATTTTTTTAAATAAACAAGTAAGAAGTATGGTAATCAGTTATCCTGATAACCACATATTAGAACAAAAATATCTATTTTTTGTTTTGTGTCTTAAAAAGTAATCTCTAGTGTTAGATTCTAAATTGTTCACAAAGCATTTCCAGATTGTTTTTGGAAATCTCCAGTTTGTTATGAAAATACTGGCAGAATCTTAATTATAATAGTGCTACTGGGCGCCATTAACCCCTTTCAGATACATTTATGCTGAAAAAAATGGAAACTGCAAGCCATCAGTTTGTTAAATAAACACAGGTGTTGCAGAGTCCCTGCTGGTATGCCATCTACAGAAGAATCATTCTTTCCATGCAGTCAAGAAGAAAGAGAGGGGAGGAAGATCACAGGGTCAATTGTAGACCTGCTGAATGTTGTTCAAAAACAAAGGCCGCTTGTCACAAGGCTGAATGAGCAGAGGCACCACTGATGGCCAGGGTGGGAGCCCTTCAAAGGAGTTTTGCATGTGATTTTATGCTTTCAGTTAAAAAAGTAGTGAGCAGGATGGTTTAAGAGGCACATGTGCCTGCATACACTTTCTCCCTCTTCCTCCTCCAAAGGTGTTGGGTGAATGCATTTTACTGAGTTTAAGATGCCATCGGATGCTGCAGTTGAAAATGTTGGACTTGCCCATAAGAAAAAAATGAAATGAGGTTTTTATTTCTTCCCTTTTGAAACCCCTCATTTTAAGTATCTGTTGGAAAACATTTGTTCTGCCTTCTGGATGCAATAATGAAAAATCATGACACCTAAGATTAGCTCTTGGTTTACCGATGATCCAAATGTTTAATAGTATTTCCATCTTGACAGCCATTTACAAGAGAGGGATGAAACATTTATAAGAGCAAGACATTTCTGCTAAATGAAAGTGCTGCTGTCATTTTTTTGCCCCCATGGAGTCACTTGTGAGAGTGAAAGACTGCACCCCAAAGAGGAGGGGATGGCCTAAGTGCTAAGAGGGGCTTCAGGCTAATTGTTCTCTGTAAACTTCTTTAACAAAGCCTTTCTCTAATCCTAACCCCAGCCCCTATGCCATTGCCCTGTATGACAGTCCATTGTAGCAACTACAGAGTCTAGCTCCACAACACTCACACACATTGCACCCTGGAAAGTAGGTGGCATGCTGTCCCTCTCTTACTTTCCTTCCTGGGCCCACTCCTTTTTGAGCATCTAGTGATGCAGCCTGGCCTTCTGTGTGAGCATCCCCACAAACATGCTGTGACCATGTGTGGAATCCCAGTACGTGTCTTGCAGGCTAACTCTAGACTCTGCCTGTTGTAAATATTTTCTGACCATTTACTTCCTGATCAACTGGGGGAAGGGACGTGGGAGACAAGTGTTTTGAACGGGATAAAACAACCTTGAATCCTATACATTTAATATCAACATACTTTAAAAAAGTCAACTTGAGCAAGTTGTATTTTAGTAGCTAATTACAGCAAACTGTGATCCTGACTTAGTACAATCAGGGGAAAATGTACAAGCTGAATTTAATCTGGACTACATTCATGCATTCGGGGCCATCAGATAGTAGATATGCATGCCGAATCCAAGCACCGAAGGGGAACAATTGCTGATAAAGATACAGACAGCCAAATGCGCTCTGTCCTTCTTGATACAGGAAGTTAGCCCAGATAAAACAGAGGAGCACTTCTAAGCTGATCCTCCCTGATTGCACCACCAGCAGCCAACCTTTCGTTGTGTTTATGTGCATAAGACTAGAGTCTGGTGCCTGGTGTGTGTCTGTATTTATAAAAGAAACTGGCTATGAACCAGGGAGTTTCTCCTGCTTCAAATACTCTCCTTTCAAACACAATCAAACTGTCAGCTGGTTGGCATTGGTTTGGTACATCTCTCAGATGTTTTCTTTTCAATATACCAGGAGACTCACAGACCACAAACATGAGCCTCCAGATCTCAGTCATTAGGCTTCTTTTGATCAGAAGCTTATGGATCTGGTCCCTGTTTTGAGTTAATGTCTCTGTGTTGATGTAAATTGCAAATGAACAATCGGATGGCATGAGACTTTCTTTTGTACCATTAGTTGGACTTAGAATAGAGAATGGATGACATATAGTAACATACTTAAGTCTGCTTTATTTTTCTTTCTGCTATTAAGTCAGTTAACGTATGATTTTCCTATATAGATGATAATAAAATAACAACCTCCTAATTTTACATTCTGTTGAATACATTCCAGGAAATGTGTGTGTGTGTGTGTGTGTGTGTGTGTGTGTGTGTGTATGTGCTACTGTTCAGTCCCTTGGATGATGAATTATCCACCTTAAAATCCCCCCTTCTCTTGCCTTCTTTCTATTAACTTGTCAGGTCCTACATGAAGGCAGAAAACAAGGATTCTTTATTTTGCCATCTCAAGGAAGTCCAATGCTAGGTATCGTATCTCCTGAATGGAACTATGAAATTACTAAGAAGTAGGTGAAGTACGAAACAGAGAAAAACAAAAGAAGAAAAAATAGAGCAGTAAAGAGCAAAGACAGAAACTTTGTTTTGGTGGAAAACTGTGTTGATCACTATTTTCAAGGCAAAATAACTTCTAAATATATCATTGGCATGTGCAGAGAAGAGGCAGCTCAGTGGGGGAGGAAAAGGGATGAAATCACCGTTTGATTAGTCCTTCTATGTCTGGAACAGTGTTACATTTTTCACATACTTCCTCTCCTTGATATGGACTAGGTTACACCTACGTGCTACGTGCCCCTGTGTGAGCCTACAGGCTAATATTAGGAGCAGCAATTGTCAGGAGGTTGCATTGTGAATTGAATTTTCCACTTCAGTTAGGAAGAATCGAGTCATTTGCTATTAAGCATATTGTCTCAATGTATCCTTTTTTTTTTTTTTTTTTGCAGTGACAGTTCATTCTGGTGAGTGCAGCAAACTGTCTGTATGATGACCATGCCCCTGAAAGTGCTACCATTTCCTAAAGATCACCCTTATATGCTCTACACATGGCACAGGCATAATAGGTGTGGATAATTAAATTATCTTGACTCAAGAGTTTTAAGAAACTTACCTAGAGTGACACGGACAGTAAGAGACAGCTCTTCAAAAGAACCAGTGGCTTCTAGGCTCTAGCCCAAGTTGTAAGTGTGTTTCAAAAAGAAAGTTTAACCCTGCTTAATATTTTAGAAATAATTTCTAGGAGGAAAGAGGATGCATATAATCCAAACATCTCTGGAAACTTTGTATACTTGGAGATGATCTTTCTCATTCCCATCCTATTGGTGGGACCCTCTGCCCTATCAGAGCCCAGGTACAATGCCAAATGTACAGCAGAACTGTGCCTGGGTTCCCATGTAGGCATGCATTTCCAATGCAGGACCTAGAAATGTTTTACAGAACACTCTTAATAACTCTGAGTTTGTCACGGAATAATTCCAGAAGCTTTCTTCTTCTCACCTATTCATGGCTGTAAGTGGCAAATAGACACATATATTATTTATATATTCCTCTGAGATATATATCTCTAAACATCCTAACAGGGAGAAAGCCCTCATCTAAGAGAATTACACATTTGATAGGAATTTTAAGAGATTATTTTATTCCCATGTACAGCTGTTGTCCCATCAATGTTGCAGAATACTGAGGATAATTAATAGTTGAATTTACACAACAGCATTGAACTTATTACTGGAGGGACTGAGGTTGGGGAAGCAAGACAGGCCTATACTTAGTAACATGGCCTTTTATCATGAATGTTCCACTAGGAAAATGAAAGACCTGAATAGTGTAAAAACTCACCTGCTTTGTGAGTGACAGCAATCTGCATGCATGTTCATGCTTCAGTAGGTAATTGCCCCAAATAACATTCACAGGAAATTTCCATGATGGTCTCCATTTCTAATTTACCGTCCAAAAACAGAGAGGCGGGGCTCCCCTGAAGGAAAGGGTATGTGTGTTTTCTCTTTTATCTAACTCGTTTCCTTTTTTTTCATCTTTACATTGCAGGCTCTAGTGATCTAGCCCAGTTCTCATGCCCTACAGGTCATATAATTGAATGGTACTGGGAATGGGCAGGTCTGTTTCATCACAAATGACATAACCACATCCTCAAAGTTCGAAATTAGCGCAGCTGAAAATATGGTGAAAAAAGAATCACATCCAGATGACATTTGGCAAGTCTTCCCCAGTCTGGTACAATCTTGTGGTTGTTTTCCTTCTGTTTCCTCTTGAGCATGATAAAGTTTATGAACCTGAATCTGCTAGCAGTTCTTCAGGCTAGAGATGCGGCACATAACTTCCAGAGGGTGTGGAGATCTTCAGATAATTTTTATATTGCCATATCAATCTCTTCACCATTTCCTTGTTTCTATGATCATATAAAATTAGTTGCTAGGGATTACAATTTTGTATTAAATCTGACACATATTCATTGCTATTTTCCATACTATTTAAAGATATTATGATTTCTATTTAAATATACACACATCATCATCATCATCATTCTCACCTTTTGTATATCTTTACGACAGTAACACTTATTTTAGAACATTATACCATTTAGGAATGGCTGATAGTGATTCTGAAATTTTAAAATACTCAGTATGCTGTAGTGAGTATGAGCCCTACATAGAATGTAATCTACACAGTACCTTTCAGGATAAATCGCTTCATTTTTAAAACTACTCAAAGGACAACAACAATTATTACTTATTTTGCATTTTTCTTCAATGAGAGCCCACTCACTTCAAAAATGAGTTAAAATACTCTTTTTTTTAAAAAAAGTTTTCTTCTCTTTCTAAAGTCAGCTTGTAGTGTTTATATCTATGTTTTGAAAATCCTGCAATTGCTACAAGAATTGTAACTCAAGACTTCAACACCCAGAAGAAAGTAAACATTTTGGTCTGATTACATTTTTGGCTTCTACAAAAGAAATTTTGTTCATGTGAATTGGGACTTTTAGAAAAAACTATAGATCTGTTTGTTACTGCATCACATCAGGCTATGATGAACTCTGGATAATAACAAAAATAATATGTAATAATAGTATGTATAATAATTTATATGATATTTTTACTTTGTATCTGGAACCATCAATCAGTGCCTACCTAGCAGGGGTTACTGCTTAAACCCAGTGTCTGTAGGTGTGGGTAACCAACTGTTTACCTCTCAATGTATACTCTTTTCATTGGTTTACTCATTTCTGCTCTTGAACTCTTATAACCTAAAAAAAAGCTGATTTTTCTCTTCATTTTTTAACTCCTCAAACATTGGAATTTAGTTACTTTAAGCAATGTGTTTAAATGGAAATCTAGATCTTATAGCCTGAGAAATTTAATATTCTGTTATAGCAACAAAACATTAAATAGCATGATGTCTGGAGATAGATGATTACTAGGTAAAAATTGTGTAGTTACCAGATCAGTTTGCGCCTAAGTAAATGCAACTCTCAAAAAAATGATAATGTTAATTTCAGTTATATGTAAAACATGATTTTTAAAAATTTTTATTGGAGTATGGTTGATTTACAATGCTGTGTTAGTTTCAGGTGTACAGCAAAGTGAATCGATTATAACATATACATATATCCACTCTTTTTTAGATTCTTTTCCATATAGGCCATTACAAAGTAATGAGTAGAGTTCCCTGTGCTATACAGTAGGTCCTTATTTGTTACCTATTTTATATATAGTAGTGTATATTTTGATAGTATTAAGGATTGTACATTCTGAGATTTATGGAGTTTGTGGGTTTTTTTTTTTTTTTTTTTTTTTGCGGTACGCGGGCCTCTCACTGTTGTGGCCTCTCCCGTTGCGGAGCACAGGCTCCGGACACGCAGGCTCAGCGGCCATGGCTCACGGGCCCAGCCGCTCTGCGGCATGTGGGATCCTCCCGGACCAGGGCACGAACCCATGTTCCCTGCATCGGCAGGCGGACTCTCAACCACTGCGCCACCAGGGAAGCCCGAGTTTGTGCTTTTTGAAGAAGCCTTTAGGAAAAAGAATTTAGTTAGACTGTTTCTAGATTCAAGAGGTAAATTTATTGTGAGTGCTGGTTTTGTTAGTATCTAACAACAAAGATTATTTTCATTAGCTATGTCCTCTAACTCCAGTTATACCAGTAGTAGTCACAGAATCTTAGGGGTAGAAAAGATCATCTGTTGAAACGATATTTTTACAGATGTTCAAGATGAGCTTTAAAATATGTGGGTTTTTTTATACATAAGACATTATCAGTTCTTACCTCAGCATAAAGTAGAACTACTCAAAATGTGGTTTGGAGATCTCTGTACATTTGTGGAATGTTTATTACGTGTCTCCTATGAGACAAATGCCAAAATAATGTTTTAAAAAACTTAAGAGCAATTTAAATTGCCAGGACATTCAAGTGCATGATCAGTGGGCTTGTATTTTGCATGTTTTTTTTTTCTATTTTTACATTTAATTTTTCTAAGAATTCATTTTATTGTATTTGACAAAAATACTCATAATAGGTTGGAATTTTTTTAAATAGTTCTTTTCCAGAGACATATTGAAGAAGCATTACTTTAGAGGCTTCATATATTTCTAATTGTCATGGCTTTTCTATACTTTTAGTCTTACTGTACACACTTTAAAGGTCTCCAGAGTAACATTATACACTGTGTAAACACCATTGCTCAAAGTGAACTTTTATACAAGTACAGAGCAAAAAAACCCTTCAGCTATTTTCCTGACTTTGGGGTTGATTTATAATTTGAAGGAGCATGAACACCTTTTTGATCCTTAGAAAGGGCAGTCATACTGTACTCTTAGGGCTATTATACTTTTGGACCCTAGACAGTCATTGATGAAGTAGCTGTCTATTCTGGACCACACTTCAGGTATACTTGGTGCTCCATAAATACTTAACAGCTAAAATATTACAATTCAAAACGTCGGACTATCCAGAGAGCCAGCTACTCTCCCTAGAAATTAAAAGGCTTCGTAGAAAGTCCTTGCTTGGATTTGGACTAAGCAAGGTGAAGGGATTACATGTTATGGGTCCTGAGGAACGAGCACTCCAGGGATCATTAGTCTCCGCAGAGAGAAAACAGCTGTGCTTCATGGTTTGTTCAGTTACTCCAAGAATCGCACCTCATTTTTCTTGCCAAATCAATTAGGATAAACTGTTGCATAGCAGAGACTGATAGTTTTCTCAGCAGAAAAACAATAATGCAGGACTTTGGTAAATTTCAGGTGTCTAGAATGTTAGGTACCGAGGACTTAAATTGTGGAAATGTATTAGATAATATTTTTGAGTGTACTCATAACTGTAAAATACACCTAACCAGTTTGAAATTTGCCTGTTTTTACATTAGGCTTCACGTGTATTAGCTTAATTTTGCTCTTGTATTTTCAAAGAAATAATAGTTACTGGCAACATCATTTAATCTATTTTAGTAATTCAATTTCTGTAGAATCATCTGTATATCTTATGCCCTCTTACATATTCTTAATATTCACACAAATGTTATTTGATGTACATTTTTACTAGTGTGAAGGACATTGTTGTATGTGTATCTGGGCAGCTATAATTTTTAAGGCATGACTAGTGATTTGATGCTGGAACATTACTCCAGATTTATAAATAAATCTTACACTTGTTTTTCTTCTCACTTTTTGTGCTGTAGTTGAGCTACTTTCTTAGCCTACATGCTGTAGCTGGATGAAAAGAAAGGTTGCAAAACTCATGGGCAACACAGTTATTTAATATGTTGCACTAAATCCCAGAACTAAAATAAATCCTGGAGTCCAAGGGTTTTTTTTTTTTTTTTTTTTTAACATTTCAAATGCACCTGAAACAGGGGCTATGGGGCTATGGACATACACAAATTATAGTCCATGTATCTATAGTAAAATATTTTTTTTAAACTCAAAGTAGTTATTAATCTTATGATAGTTAACATAACTAAATCTTAGTATTAGTAAAATATCGTAATAATAAACTAAATTTCAAATGTACGTTTTATACATACGTACAATTAATTTTGATTTTGTCATTGCCATACTTCTTAGTGTAAAGCACTTTACGGGGAATGTACTTATGAAGTCTTCATTGTCTTAAATTGTGAAGGCAGAGAAAAACCTAAACTGTTTTTCACAATGCTTACACAATTCATTTATTCATTTACTCATTCATTCAACAAGTATTCATTGAAAATCTAACAATTTCCAGGCAGTGTTCTAGGCAGTGAAGAAAGAGCAGGGACTAAATTGAAAACAACGCCAACTGTCTTTCACAAAGTATCACTTCCTGAAGTCTTATGCTTTTTTATAATTATCTATCTTAATCATTCTGCTCTGCAATATGTTGAAAGGCTAAAGAAGCAAGTTCAGAATATAAATAGAAATGTAAAGTTTAACTCCCAGTGTGGAGTTGAATTCTATTCAGTCTTCATTACCACTTAATTTGCTTATATATAAAAGTATATTATAATTTTGGTGAACTTTGAACTTTATTTCCAGGGATGGGCAATTGCTTTCTATTTGCTTTCTATATACCTTTATAAGATTTGCTGTTATTTATGTGTTGCTATTTTACATATGAAGTTAAAAGACTAAAAACCTGCTAACAGTGCCCCAACTGATGTCATCTAAGTGATTAGTACTGAAATTGCTTTAAAAAAAGTAAACATCATATACATGCACACTTATAAAATGCAAACAATATAAAAAGTAACTATTTTTTTAAGAATATTTTCTTCCTTCCTTATTTAAACTAACCATTGTTAGCAAGTTCTTTTGACTCATTCGTCCCTAGGGAAAACTAATTTACTAATAAATAAATAAATTCATATACCACCACGTAAATATTTAATTATCTACCTTTTATTCTTCAAGTATATTTACACAAAAACATCATATTATACAATAGATATTCCATGCTTTGCTTTGTGCAATTAATACTGTATTTTATTATTACATCAGTATATGGAAGAACTTAATCCCTTTTGTTTATCATTTTGTTTATTTTTCTACTATGTGAATGTGGCATCATTTACATCTCCCGTCCCCTACTGAGGACACGTGGACTGTTTCTACATATAAATATTTCTTAATGAAGCAGCTAGTTAAACTCTTTGCAGGAACTCAAAGTAAAACCCCAATTTGTTTGTGATTTCAAGTTCCCACAGGGTTTGCCAACATGTGCTTACCTTTCCCTCTGAGAATCTTTAGAACATATCTATCCTATTCTGGAAGCTATCCTGGCCCTTCTGCACAGGAAGGATGCATCCAAGGATTATAGGAACTCCCTGACTTTGCCTGTGACGGTTCAGGTTGGTTTCACAAGGAAAAAGAAAAACACATTAATCTGGTGGAACTAATCCTTCCTGGGGCCCAGCCCAGCACTAATCCATGAAAAAATTAACTCTCAGTTATCTGTGACAATGAATGAAGTTACTGTGGAGGGCAAAGACCTTGAAAAAAAAATATATATATATATACATATATAAGTAAATAAGATTCTTAATCATGTTCCTCATTCTATTAAAGAATAACTTTTGTTTCACTTATATTTGTTCCTCTAAGAGCTAACAGTGAAGTTCAAAATAAAAACTGATAAGTTAAAAAAAAAAAAAAAAAGGCAGGACTAGAAACATGGCAGAAAAGACTGGGATAAGGTACTAAATGAATGATTTACTCTTATCAATGGAAGTTGATAGTCACATAAAGAAACACCAGGGACAGGGTCATTTCATGATGATTTATCACCACTCATTACTATTAAACATGAACACTCACGAGATGAACATATAGGAAGGCAATAAGAAGACATTGAAAAGCTACGCTTTTCTCTAAGGACATCTTGGCAGCTGCAGAGAGCTTTTGGTTTCTAAGAAAAGCAATGGCATGCTATCAATATAAAACAGCCATGTCATTGTAAATTGTGAGATAGAATATATCATTGGATTTGAAGGAAATTTCTGATAAGGGATTTGGTTGGAAGGGATTGCTTTTGGCTTCTCTGGACTGATGACAGCTGCTTCTGGGAGTCCAGACTCGCTCCCCTCTCACTGACCTCAGTCGTCATCACTGCCGAACTGGCAGGACTGGAGAGTCCCACTGGCAACTCTCTCATCATCACTGGCTGCCAGATACTGTGCTGTAACTAGCGGGAAGTCACTGTGCAGAGTTCAGGGTGAAACACCTACTTTCTGATGCTTGCCGCCGAAGACTCAAGTACCTCCCATCCCCCCAAGTCTAGTTAGAAACGCAGAGGTCAGCAACAGATGACTACATGCAGCTCTGCTTTAATAATACAGTGCAGTAACAATTGTAAGCTATTTTCTTTTAAGATGTTTATTTTTATTTATTTTAAAAATTGTCTTCCATCTCATTCCAGTGCCATGGAAAACCAGTTAATCCTTATTTTTTAAATTTATTTGTGAATGCAAAAAAAGCAAAGTTCAAATTCAAAAGCTTTATTAGGGAAAATAAAATGATGAAATACACAGCTGTCTTAATGCTATTTTGTGGACCTATTATCTACTGCTAATTGAATCCATGCATAGAAGTGATCATAAAATACAGGAAGGACAGAAAGCTCAGCGAGGGTACCCTTAAGGGAAACCTTACTAATCTTAAAAAATCAAAAATGTGAAAAGAACTGTACCCTACTATGATACTAGAGATCTATATAACATAGGAATAGAAGCAACTAATTTCTTGGAAAGAACAAGCCAATTTTTCAAATATGAGATAGATTTATAACAGAATGGCTATTCATACTCCGTGAGTGACATACTTATTTTTTACTCTTTTATTCAGAATAAAAGGTAGGATTCTGGTAACAATATAAGTGAATAATTGTACTTTTATATGCTTATTTAATTGGAAATTGATCCTTTCCTGAAATCTTTTAACTTTTTAGTGGTTTAACCAGTGAAATAATAATTACTCCCTTGGTATAGAATTTTCACACTGTTTTTGCTTATGGAGACAAGGTTGCAGCCCATTAGTGTTTACATGGAAAGTAGATTTCATGTGGATGCACGTTCTTTGGTTAATTTGATGGCATTCTGTGTGTACTCATTCTGTCTGTCTATAAGTGTGTGTGTGTGTGTGTGTGTGTGTGTGTGTGTGTGTGTGTGTGAATGGGAAAACTGGAAGGTGCATTTTAATCTTATTTGGAAGACACTATACGATCCTGACAGGCATTGCTCCTTCACACTAACAGAAAAGAACAAGGAGGAAGTAAGAAAAATTGATCCTTATTCTTACAGAATTCATAGTGGAACATATTATGGTTAGAAAATAAATGTTCGCATATCTGTAACAGGGAACTTACAATATGCCCAGGAGATATATAGGATGTGCTCCTAAACTATTCTAGGAGGTATCAAAGAGCCCTTCTTGAAGAAAGTGAGATTTGAGTCATTGCATTTTATACTTAAGATCAATCCCCAAACCCTCGCCTCCAACTTCTATTCCAACATTTGTCTTCTCTATGTTATGAACTATAGTTACTAAATTAAATTTCTGGGGCTGCCATAACAAAGTACCACAAACTGGGTGTCTTGAAAATAGAAATGCAGGTTAGAAGTTCAAAATCAAGGTACTGGCAGCACCATATTTCCTCTGATCCTCCAGGGGAAGTTACTTCCTTGCCTCTTGCAGGTTCTGGTAACCCCAGCCATTCCTTGGATTGTAAACACATGACTCCAGTCTCTGGTTCCATCTTCATGTGGTTCTTTGTCTTCTCTCCCTGTCTCTCCGTGTGCCTTCACATGGTATTTTCTCTGTGCATCTCTATCTGTGTCCAAATTCCCCTATTTCTATGAGAATATCAGTCATATTGGATTAGAATCCACCCTAATGATCTCATTTTAATGTTTTTAGATCTGCAAAGACCCTATTTCAAGGTCACAAGTACTGAAGACTAGGACTTCAACATATCTTTATTTAGGCGAGGGGGAAACAATTCAACCTACAGTTGCTAACATCTCTTGCCCCCAAAGCACAAGACTAACACTGCACTTCTCTTTTCACCCATGTAGAATGTTATGACTTATTGTGTAGAGGTGGCAGCATACCTATATCTTCCTGTAGTGAATTTTCTTATATACGTTTTCCCAAGCACAAAGACTACTTGTTAAATAATGAACATGCAGATTTAAAAAAAGGAATTTTATTTTCTCAAATAATTTTTCAATTGATTTCAAACTTATTATGGAAATGAAAACAGAAAAATTCCCTGTAGTTCATGCCACTGTCTTACATTAACTGCTAATTTGTCAGAAAAATACCAAAAGAATACCAAAACTCCCAAGATGATAATGTGAAATAGCCTAATATATTATCCTGACAACATCCCTATAGGCTGCCAAGGAATATGAAATCCAACAAGGGAAGATGCTCTGCTGGGAAACTTCCCTGTAAGAGTGAGAATGATCACCTTCTGAAACTATACTCAAGACCACTCCAGCTGCAAGGGAATTTTATGAAGAAAGACATTATCTCTCAGGCACAAAGCACAGTGCTTGGTAAAGCAAATTATATTCCAATTGAAGCCTTTGAGCATTTTTCAAGAATAATGAAAAATCAGAAATCTTCTGAGGTCTCTGTTTAATAAGAAAGAAAAAAAATTAAAGATTGGTCTGGGAGAGAAAAATCACTAGGCTTTGTGTTTTCTATATATGGCTTCAGATTTGTAGAATTAAAGAAATATCTTCATATAATCAAAATTTACTTTTCTTATTTCATTCCCATGATGTTAATATTAAAGTAAGGAAAGATCTAGGATGCAAGTACTATAAGTAACTGTAATGTAATCAAATCACTGTGTATCAGAACCAGGTCTCAAGTTTATAGGAACCCCCCTTTTAATATGTCAGATTTCATCAGGCTGTCAGTGACCAGTTCATGCTAATCATCATACAAGGGGCAGATATAGCAATTGAAATATCAATTTACTAGTTCTACGTGATATTACAATCATAATGCAAGTTGGTCAAACTCATCAATAACAAAAATGCAAATTAATGAAAGAAAAAAATCCTCTCAGTCTGAAAATTCCTTTTAAAAGGTATAGTTTATTTGGGTTTTTTTAATAATGTGAGGAAATAGATCTTCACATATGTCAGGTGTGATTCATTCAAAAGCGCCATAACTTTTCTGAAGGTCGATTTGACAACACACACCAACAAATGTTTAAAATGTGTATGCCTTTTAGTTCTACAGTAAAACTTCTGAGAATTTACTTAAGTAACTAATCAGACAAATGTACAAAGATATATGCATCAGGAATTTCATTACATTAATGTTTATAGTAACAAAAAACTATAAAGTAATTGAAATAGCCATCAATATGATTGTACATAAAAATTTTATAAAATGAAATACAGCAAAACTGAATCTGATTGCTTTTCTAGATTTTAATTAATTGGAAATACAGGGCCTGAAGAACATATTGAATGATACTACAGGGTTATAATCAGCAAAATCCAGTCTTTTTTACAAATGAATTGTGAAGAAAGGTAAAAGGAATGAGAGAATAGGAACCAATAAATTTAAAAGAATTTAAGCGATATATTATCCCATATGGAACTGATTGGATCACGATAAAAATAAAGAACAACAACAAAAAAAACTGATAACATGAACAGAGACATTTAAGCATTGAATATTTGATTATATTAAGGAATTTTAATTAACTTTTTAGATGAGATAATAGTATTGCTATGTTTTTAAAATCCATATCTTTAGAGATATTTTCAAATACATGGATATAATATTTGGGTATTTTCACAGTGATTCAGGTTTGGGGATGGAGGTGAGTAGGTGGGGTATGGATAAAACACGATTAGGTTGGTAATTGCCGAAGTCTTGGTATCAGTACCTGGAAGTCACTATACTTTCTCTATTTTTATAATGCTTTAGGAAAATCATGTAAAAATTTAGAAATCATTTAAAGCTAAATCTGAAAGCAAAGCATATATCGTATATAACATTGCTTCTTTATGTAAAATATAAACAGCAAGCACACGTACATAGTAGAAAAACTGAAAAGATAAAGCAAATGTTCATAGTAATTATCTCTGGATAGTGGCATACATAAAGGCCATTCATTTCATTATGCTTTTCAGTAAATTTGTAATTTATTTTGCCAATACTAACTACAGAAGATGGAAAATAGAACTATTTTCACCTTAAAATATATCTGTTTATTCACTACATCTTTCCAATGAGTTGTTATCCAAAGCATTGTCCTGCTTGTATCAAAAAGAAAAAATATCCTTTGGGGAGTCTCGAAAAACAGTTCATACAGTCCCTAACCTACCAGACGTGTTTGTCATGGTTGGAGTTCTCCCCCTCGGAACGTAACAATAAAAGCTGGACATATATACACTACCAAACGTAAGGTAGATAGCTAGTGGGAAGCAGCCGCATAGCACAGGGAGATCAGCTCAGTGCTTTGTGACCGCCTGGAGGGGTGGGATAGGGAGGGTGGGAGGGAGGGAGATGCAAGCGGGAAGAGATATGGGAACATATGTATATATATAACTGATTCATTTTGTTGTGAAGCTGAAACTAACATACCATTGTAAAGCAATTATACTCCAATAAAGATGTTAAAAAAAAAAAAAAGCTGCCTAGTACTCCTTCAATGGTTCAGTGTTTTCAAAACTACACATAGATTACCTTTTTTGGTTGATATACTCACTCTTCAAAATGTTAGCCAATTAACTCTGCCAGAGTTGACTTTCTTTTCATTTCACAGCTATGGTTTGGTAAATATCCAGCCCTGAAGGATTTCTGCCTATGTTTAACAGAACCCAATTTCCATTGATTTTACAAGCATAACTCTTGGAAGTCACCTTGTTTCCATTCTACAGATTCCTAATTTTGCTGTTTTTCTGGGTGACTAAGAATGAAAAAGTAAGGTTCATTTCACATTGTCCACTGTCATATTCTTATACTGACTTGCATACATAGTTCCTAATAAAATTTTTAATTTCTTTTTTCCTTTAGGCATCCTATTTCTTCACAATTTTCTATTCAGTGCCAGGTTGAAATTAATTTCCCTTATCATCTTGCACATCTCTCTTCTATATCAGTCTGAAGGCCATTTTCTTTTTCTCTCTCTTTCTTAACTTGCTTTTTTTCCCTTTTTTCTCTCTCTCTCTCTCTGTCTCTCTTTCCGTCCCTTCATTTCTTCCTTCCTCTCTCTCTTTCCTTTTCTCTCTTTCGTTCTCAACCTTTCTTTCTGATTACTTCCATCAAGACCAATCCATCTTTAAAATTTCAGTTAATTTGAATTGCTGGAAATGACAACACAGGTGTTTTAGATTACTAGGAAATTACTGATTAGGTGTCTGAAGCTAATTAGTGTGATCCTTGATAATACTACTTTAAGTGATTTATACACTGGGAAACTGCCACAACCCCAAATATAAATAATATATGATTCATCCAAATTCATCCAGGTTTCCCTAATGACAGGGTTGCTTTTTAATTAATAACTTTCTACTGTTTCAGTGATCTACTGACTATGTTTTTTGACAATTTTTTTTTCTTTACATCAACTTTATTGAGTTTTAATTTACATACAATGAAAATGGTCTCATTTTAAGTGTACATTTTGATGAGTTTTGACAAATATATACAGTTGTGTAATTATCATCACAATCAAGATATACAACATTTCCATTACCCCCAAAAGCTTTCTTGGTCCCCTTCCCAGTCAAACCCCACTCCACACCCAGGTCCTGGGCAGCCACTGATCTGTTTCTGTCATTGCAGATTACAATGTCATTTCTATATTGTCATGCCCAGCACTGTGTTTTTCAGACTTATCCACATTTTTACACATATCAGTTATTCACTCCATTTTTTGTTCAACCTAATTTCTGTAGCATGAGATCATAAGCTCTGCTCCCAAATAGACTATCCTCTTGTGAATATACGTTCACTTTAATGAGAATACAAAGAGCAGGTGGGTGACCTTGGTGGCACAAGATAAAACCTAGGAGTTCAGCATTTGGAGTCAGGTCATACACATAAAAAGCATGAACACATGCTCTTGAATGAGCATGATTAAAAAGAAAAATTCATAAGAATGACATGTTCACTATATTTGTAGCATCTCCTGATTCCTGTTAAGACTGGAAAACCTCCAGAAATATTTCTCTAGCAATACTTTAGAGTTTCTCTCTGATTATGACAGCATGAACAGCTGAATTTCAACTCACATATTTCATCTTCAAAGCACAGAAGTGTATGTAGCAAAAATCCACTACATTCTCTTAAAAGAGAACTTCACTGATTTGTGAATTCCACAAGAAAACTATGTTACCAATACCTAAAAGGCATTTCAGTACAGGAGAGATTTGTCCTTTGCCCACATTTTTAACACATATGGTTGATGGGTTCATCGTTTCTATGAAGTAGGTATTATTATGGTCTCCATTTTACACATTAGGCTCAGGGATGCTAGGTACCTAATTCGAAGTCACGCAACTACTGAAGGTTCAAGGTTACATTGAACCCCAGGCACCTCATCTTCAGAGCCCGCTAAGTCATACTGCTTTCTTGAAAACAAAATTCAGATGAACTCCCCTTAGCATTTGGGCATATTAGTTACAAGGAGCCACTACTGATGTTGTTTAAAAATATAAAACATTAAAGATAAAGTACTTGTGCTCTTTGCCTGTAACCCTCAGATGCATTCTCCTCTTTCACTTCTTGAAGGACCCCAATCTCATGAGTTTTTGTTTCTACTTCTGAACACTTCATACTTTTTATATAAGTAATAGAAATACATTAACATAAACATATAAAATCTTGATTTGAGTGATTTTCATGTAATAAAATAGTATATTTTCATTCAATATTATGTTTATGTTAAAATGCTTTTTGTTGGCTGTCTAGTCTTAGGAGTTGGGAGTCAGCATTTATACAACTGTTTAAGAGGGATTTTGAAAAACTTTGCAGAGGATGTGACCTGCTTCAAGTTATAGGTAGCCCAGAGTTGCAGAGGAAGCTCTTTTCTCTAGCTTTGTGAAACAGCATGTAAAACATGGACGGACTTAAACCGTTTTTGCCTCCTTACATTCATTGATTGATTAATCAAACCTTGAGTTATTTTACAGAGACAGCCCTGCATATGTGCAAGATGGGAACCCATGTCTCCAAGAGGACCCTAGAACCAGGAATCTTTACTCTAGGGAAATCAAAGAATAGACATGTTGCCACAGGAACCGTTTATGTAGCAAGGAGTTCTTCAATAAGGAAAATCTGGCTTCCAGAACAAGGAATAGCTTATATGGACTAATTTGAGACTAGCCAATCAGCTTCTAAGTTTGAAATTCCCTTAACCCCTTAAATTTCACCCCAAACCCTGAATCGAGGAGATAGAATTGAGTCCTGCTTCCTGTCTCCTTGCCAACTGACCTCACAATAAAGCTATTTCTTTTCTCAAAAGCCAGTGCCATTGTATTGACTCCTAGGTGTGTCAGGCAATGAACCCTAGCTTGATAACATTTGCATGGAATCAAATATGTTTTGCCAGGCTTAGGGCAAGTCTTGGTGGAAGCACGTGTACTGGTACCTCTAGTATGGACATTCTTGAGCAGTGAGTGGACCAAGTGAGTCAGGAAATGAAGAAGAATAGACTGGATGCCAGGGTGGATTTCAGCTGATAGATTAATGTGTGGGAGGAAGTGAGAACATCCTAAAAACAATTGCAAGACGCTCTGGAAAACCCTAATTTCTAGTCTTTTTGAAAGTGAAGCCCTAGTGACAAAAATGAGGTCATTCAGAAAAGGTAAAAGTGACATAATTTTGTAACCACAGACTAATGAAGCCTGTTTTATATGGATTACTCAGTGTTCACTTGCTTGGCTTTTGAAGAATTTTCACAGACATTAGAAGTGACTTATTATTAAACACACATCCCTGCAGGGCCAGCAAACATGTTTGCAAGACTAGTCTACACCTCACATAAGATTCAAAGCCACGTGAAGACAAGCACATTTCTGTAGACCTTTGGGTCAGGTGGCTTGCAGAATAGGGCTCTGAGAAAAACAATTATGGGTGTTGGAAGATCAATACTGGAGATGTGGCATCAATGCAAAAATGCCCTCTTCATAATTTTACAGTCATCTCTGCTGCTATGCAAACTGATCGGAGGGAAAGAAATTATATTTACATCTCACATATGCTTCAATATGCTTTCTGAAAGAAAAATAATGGTACTTCATGCAGGCTTTCACACCACAGAAGTCAATCCTCCTAATTCTTAGACCAGCCCTATGTTGTGTTTCTGGCAACTCCTCAGCCACCTGTGCAACGTTCTAAATTGTCATTTCACAAAGCTGAGGTCGTCTCCTTATACGCTTAATAAAGTCAAACATGGAGAACTCCAGGCTTTAGGGATAGAGGAATTGGGGAAAATTAGAGAGGAAAATGCATATGGAAAAAATAATACCAAGTTGTTATTCTAGCAAATGGTCACATTTGTTTTCAATATGGTTTTGAATTCGGTGTGCAAGATTGAAATTTGACTTTTCTTCGAAGTCAGTCTCAACCCAGCTATGAATGGAAGAAGTTATCAAAGCCTGCAAAGAATATCCGGAACAAAGGAGTACTCAGATATAAGTAATTTCCAAGACATTACTTAGGTTAATTTGGTTACATTTTTCTCAAGGGTAAAGTAAACATAATAATAATTGCCATGGCCTGGTACAGAATATTTTCAGTGAAAACAATTTCTTTTAGTTCCAGCATTACAGGTAATATCACTGTTATTTTAGTCAAAGCCTGGTTTTAGTTGAAGCTGAAGGCTGTGTGATCAGTAAGGCCAAAAATGAAGGGTAAGTGCGACATCTTTGACTCAAGAAGAACAATAACTCTGTGATGAGAGGCTCCAGATAAGTATCTCCCTAGTGATATTTGCTAATTTGTTACTTTTTGATATGCATTTATTTTTAATCATGGCAGAACAGCAGTCAACAGTACCATATGAATATTTCCATTGACTTAGGGAATTCCAGAGGACAAAAATCACTTTCACTTTTTATTTTTTGTATCACTTTAAAGACTACATTATGGAAATTTTTCAATAGTAAATCAGTCCAGCCTATAAATACATTGGGTGCATTTCATACCCCTCCCCAGACCAGGATGCAAAGCCAGACTGAGCTTGGGATTGGCTGAATGTCTTGGCATAAGAGTCTTGGCATTTGGCAGTTGAATTTCCAGACCCAAAGCTAAATGGGTATTTTCCTCTACAGTTTGCTGTGGTAGTTTGGGGAAAGTGTATGTCAAGAAGTAAACTGCTAACTTGAGCGTGCCTAATTGTGCAATTAGGAGAACCATTGCAAACTTTATAGCATTACTGGAAGAAAGCAATTACTTGCTGCCATACAAGTACTGTGAAGTGGAATCAAAAAATGTCCCCACACCCAAAATGGGAGGAGCCTGTCTTGCCATGAAATATATAGAAATGCAGCACCCATTAGAAGATTCTGAATGCCAGGGATGTGAGCTGATGGAGGGAAGGACTTTTCGAGCGTGATATCAAAATGAAAGCCACAACTTTGCCTTTATCCTAGGACAATTGTGTGTTCCTTACACATTAAACATTACATACTAATTATAGGCTTTGGAAGACCTCTCTTGGATGCTTGGGGATGGTATCTAATGGTTAGATTGAAAAGGTTACCCATAGATTAAAAATACAATGCAGTTTATGTTTCTAGATTTCTTCTTATATATTTAGGAAGAATACCAGAAGAATAAAAATGATTTTTAAAGTTATCCTTAAATTTTGAAACTCTCTGGCTTCTAACACTTCTTTAACTCTTTTATGGAAAACTGTAGTTCTTTGTCACCCATACTCTACCTTCGTCATATATACACTAACAATGCCCATTGACATACAGACACAAATTTCACCATGAATATTGGCAGAAGTAGCAAAACTAATTAATGTAGTGGAAAGAAAACCCCAACTGGTATCAGAAGACCTAGTCTAAATCTTGGTTTACCGGTTGTGTTGATGTGTGAATGGTAGATGTGTATATCTGTGGTTCCCTCATAGAGCACTGAGAGTCAGTAATCCTTACTTTTCATAGGAACTCTCAGTATACACCTGTTTTTCTTCCACAGACCCTGACAAATTCACACCACACTGATCCTTTACTCCCATGATGATACATGTTACATTTTATTTACATTATATAAGTAGGTACACCATTGTATTCCACTTAGAAGTTTATCTTATCCATCCACATATTTGATGTGAAGAACAGCTCTGAATAAAAGAGCAATAGAACCAGGGCCTGGTCCACTTTGCTCTCAATGCCTATCAATTCTCTTGCTTTGGGGCACGGACTCCTTTACTTCCATGACAGAGTGCCAGCTCTAATAATGAGCTAGAAACAGAAATCATTGGCAGATATCACTTAGGACTAAGAATGCAAAATTCTGTGTAAAAATATTGCAAATTCAAACTCAGGAGTTTAATAATTAATAATAGACTGTGGCAAAAGAGAGTTTAATCTAAGACTAAGTTACTTCTATATTTGACAGTGTCTTAATAAAATTACTAGTTGTATAAGATTGAAAGGAGGAAAATTAAATTATCATCATATTAGTTACTAACAAAATTTGTTGAAATCAAACTTTTTTTCAGAATACCATAGCTATTGATGTGGATATGCATGCATATTTTTGAAGCTGTTTTAAACTTGGATGATTACAACATACCATACATAATATTGTTTCTGGCTATAGTAAAGATTTGCATGTAAAGGCTAAAATCATACAGCAAAATAAAATATTAAAACATATTTTCATATAATTGGGTTGGGCTACCCTTTCCTAGAATGATACCTAGGCTAGAAATCTTGAAATGCTTATTTTACATTTCTTTCATTAAAGTCTGAATATTTTAAAAACTTATTTAGTAATAAATAAGGAATAAATGTCTATCATATATTTTACAGAATTTTTGGTCTTTTTTTTAATTGAAATATAGTTTATTTACAATGTCATATTAGTTTCAAGTGTACAGCAAAGTGATTCAGTTATACACACACACACACACACACACACACACACACACACACACACACACATATATATACTTTTTCAGATTCTTTTCCATTATAGGTTATTACAAGATATTGAGTATAGTTCCCTGTGCTACACAGTAGGTCCTTGTTGTTTACCTATTTTATATACAGTAGTGTGTATATGTTAATCCCAAACTCCTAATTTATGTCTCTCTCCCTCCCAAGTTTTTAAATCATTTTAAAAACAGATATAATTAGAGGAAAAAACACAGCACATGTGGCAAAGATTAAATATTCTTCAGTAATTACAAACAACTCATTATTATATAATAGTAAGAAAGGTCAATATACTAAAGCTTTATGGGACAAAAGCATAAACGACTCACATTAAAAAAGGATAATATAAAAAGCTTAAATATTAATGACAAAAGTATTTAAAAAATTGATATATTTCTTCTATAAAAGTAGCAAATACTAAAATAAATAATGGTACCCACTGTTGGCAAAAGCAGGAAATAGATAGACTTGGGGTAAGAATCAATTTTTTCAACCTACCTGGTTGACAATATGGTAACGTATACCTATGTTTAAGGTGACATACACTTAGGGTCAGAAAGTACTTCTAGGGATCTATCCTAATAATAGTGCAATAAACACATAATTGCACAAAGATGGGTTTCACTGCTCTATAGAAATGTTTAAAATAGCAAAATTTTGGAAATAATTCAAATTGCCACCAATTTGAGACTGATTATATAAATGTGGTAAGTCCACATAGCAAAATACTATTCAGTAACTAAAAACACAGAAAGGAAAGTTCAGGTGCCTGATAAGAGGGAGTAAGTACACTCTACCCCATCTTTCCCACTGGTACAACTTATATAATCTGTGCAGAACACATGGAACAGTTATTTAAAAACTCTGAAAAATAAAAAGTAACAGGCTAAGACCAGAACTCAGGTACCACCAAAATGGGGTGGGGTTTACCTTTATTCCCCACCTCTCATATTCTCTAGTCTGAACACAGGCAGCCAGCAACCCATAGGCAGACAGAGCTCCAGGGAAGGTCTTCTGGTTCTGGCTCCAGGAACAGTAAAATTAACTTCTAACGATCGGAAAGAGTATGGAAATTCCTTGTTTTTGTTATTATTTGTTTTGTTTTGCTTCTTTCCATTCTCTCATATCTCAGCCCCCAAGAAACTCCCTGGCAGTTTGAAAGAGGCCCATTTGGAGCTCAGAGAAATAAAAACTTCAGAGAGAAAAATCTTCCTTCCTGAACCCAGGAGCTTTGATTTCCAAAGAGTCAGGGGAATCCCTGTTACTTTATTTCTTCCTCTGTCCTCTTGCTACTTGGCCCTGGAGATGAGGTCATTTGCAGAAGTGAGCAGTAAAGTGTCGTGACTAAAGGCCCAGCTTCTTAAACTGGAGGACTGGGAAGAAAATTCCTAGGGAACTGGTAAGTACCAAGGAGATCCGGAAAGGAAACAGCTCAGGAAAGTAAACTAGTCCGAATGCCTGGGATAACCCACAGCTGTGCACGAGTAAATCTGATTCTAAGTAGCACACAATTTACAGGATTAAATAAGCAGGTAGACAACCATCCAGATACCAGACTGAGTACTGAGTGGCCAAAGAAGACCTAAATATGTGGAGACAATTACTCTGCTAATGGTTTGGAAAACTCAGCATAGTAAATATGGCAATTCTCCACATTGATCTATAGATTTAACACAATTCTAATCAAAACTCCAGAAGGTTTTATATATATAGAATATATAATTATATAATACATAAGAAAAATTATATACATATAATTATAATATATAATAATTATAATATATAATTATATTATATGTATATAATTTTTTTCTTATGTAGAAAACAAACTAGTTCTAAACTTTATATGGACTTTCAAAAAAACTAGAGTATCAAAATTGTTATAAAAAAGCTTCCATATTTTTTCCTAATAAATTGTTTCCAATCCAAAAAAAAAAACACTAGAGTAAATAAAACATGTTTGAAAAGAATAAATTTGAATGAATTAACTTTAAGACTTAGTTTGAAGCTGCTATAGTCAAGATAGTATGGTATTTGTGAAGGAATAGCCCTATGGATGAATGGAACAGAATAGGGTCCAGATGTAAACACACAAATATGGGCAATTGTAAAAGCAACTCAATAGAGAAAGAATAATCATTTCAACAAACCGTGGTAAAAAAAATCAAATGTTCATATGCAAAAAATAAACCCTGACCTAAATCTCACTCCTCTTACAAAAATTAAATCAAAATGGATATGTCTAAATATAAAAGATAAAATTATAAAACTTCCAGAAGAAAACATAGGAGCACAACTTGCCCTGGGTTAGGCAGAGATAGACGCAAACCCAAAACAAAATTCATTAAATAAGATATTAATAAATTGAACTTAAAACAGAAAAAAACAACTTTTTTTCTCTGTGAAAAAGAAGGGGCTAAAATGACAAGCCACGGACTGGGAGAAAATATTTGCAAATCACATATAAGACAAAAAAAAATTGTAATACTCTAAATATATAAAGAACTCTCAAAATTCAACAAGGAAAAAATCAAACAACCCAGTTAAAAATAGACAAAAGATTGAACATACTCTATCAAAGAGGATGTAAAGATAGTATGTAAGCATATTAAAAGCATATCTTAAGTCGCTAGGGAAATTGCACATTAAAATCATAAATACCTCTACACACCTATTCGAACAGCTAAAAATTTTAAAACAATTAAGTGCTAAGAAGAATGGAGAGCAACTGGAACTCTCATACATTGTTGATGGGAACTCTGGAAAGCAGTTGTCAGTTTCTTGTAGAACTAAACATACATTTGCCATATGACCTGGCCATGCCTTGTCTGGATATTCACCCTAGGGAAATGAAAACCTCTGATCACACACAGACATGTGCATGAATGTTTATGATAGCTCTATCCACAATAACCCAAAAGTGGAAACAATGTACATATCCTTCATGGATATGAAGAAACTGTGTCAAGTCTATTCAATTGAATGTTATTCAGTAGTAAAATTGAACAAACTATGGATACCTACAATAATTTGGATGACTCTCAAAGGCATTATGCTGAGTGGAAGAAGCCAGTCTCAAAATTCTGTATGTTTCCATTGAAATGCTGTTCTTGATAACACAAAACTGTAGTGGTAGAGGACATATCAGTGTTTGCTAGGACTTAGGGATGAGGGTCGGGTGTGACTAAAATGAGAAGTATGAAAGAACATTGTAGAGTGATGGAATCTTTCTGTGTCCTGATTATTGTGCTGTTATATAAATCTATATATGTGTTAAAATGTATAGAATTGTACATCAAAAAAGACAATTTCATTATATAATTTAAAAAATAAAATTAATTTTAAAACTGGAGGATGTATTTTGTCAACAATTCACAATGTTTTTAATATATTCTATATTGTAAAATAAAGCACTCTGCAGAATAATATATAAATTATATATAGTACCACTAAAATATGTATGTATATTCATATATGTATACAAAACTGTACACACATTTACTCACATATCTTACCTGGAATATATATACCAAAGGGTTAATATTGATTATATCTTTTCATTTCTATACTCTTTTGTATTGTTCATAATCAAAATGTATCACGAAGATCTGAGCATAAATATTTTCTTAAATGGATCTTACCTGTGCGTTATTTTAACCAACTCTTGTTTATGTATGTTACAATTTCCAAACATGTCTTTGAAATATGTAAAAACAAAATATAAGCTCTATCAAATTTGGATAATAATCACCAAATTAAATACAGTTAAAGTAGAAAAAAACAGGTGTTATCATAGAATTGATTTACACAAGTAAATAATAAACATTGTCTTAGAAGCAACTAGACACTTTGGAAGGAAAGTATAGATGAAGAAATGGATATAAAGGAAATAGAAGGTGGGTTACCTGTTTTGGGAGAGGGTAGAACTTTGTTGGTTTTGCCTTGAGATATGAATTATTGGGTTAAAAGCGTAAGCTCTTTACAGGCAAATGAAGTTGTATAAGTAGTTTGAAAAGAGGAGAGAGAGAGAGATGGTGAGATAAAGATATGATATGAGGAGAATCATTGCTTTGGGGGCATATAAAGAATAAAAAGATTGCATAGAGAAGACAGCACTACTTGTCTCTGATTTCTCAATTCTCTTTTCCTTTAAAGAGAATTGTCCTTATAATGAGAAAGGTAAATCAAATACTTAAGAGGAAACTAATCCCCAGGATTAGAGAGATATTTGTAAGAGAGCAAGAGCTACATTTAATGAATTCAAATTTCAAGAGCCAATTACATACTAAAATAATTTGTGGCTAGGATTACTGATACACTGTCAGCATTTCAAGGCATTATCAAATGCCAGAGATAAGCAAATATACCAAATCTTAATAAAGTAATAAGAGATTAATTTTGAACCTCATAAACCAGTAATCTTGTTGTCAGTATTTCAAGGATTCTTGAAAGACTCATTAAGTAGATGTTTAGGGAGTAGAGTAGCTGGCAAAGAAAATAGAGATGTGGATAAGACAACAGAGATTCACTCTTCAGTTTAAACAACAATTATAAAACATTCATTCAAAGACATTCTTTTAGGTACAGTGTGAGTTGAAAAAATGAAAATAACAAGATTGTTTCCTCAGCGATTTCCCAATCTACTTGGGATGATGATAGATAAATACTGTCTTAGTCAGGGTTCTCCAGATAAACAGAACCAATAGGAAATTGTACATATGAAATTTATTATAAGGAATTGGATCATGCAATTACAGAGGCTGAAAAGTCTCAAATTGGACCCCCAGGGAAGCTGGCAGTGTAATTTGGTCCTAGTAGAAAGCTTGAGAACCAGGGGAGCCAATGGTAGAGATTCCAGTCTGGAGAATAGAAGTGAGGAGGGGAAGAGAAGATAGATGTCCCAGATCACACCATCAGGCAGGAAGATCTGAACTCTTCTTTTAGCCTTTTTGTTTAATTCAGGCTCTCAACAGATTGGATGATGGACATCTACATTAGGGAGAACAAACTGCTTACTGAGTCTATGGATTCAAATGCTTATTTCATCTGGAACCATCCTCACAAACACACTCAGAAATAATGTTTAGCCAATTATATGGGCATTTTGTGATCCTGTCAAATTGATGCATAAAATTAACCATCACAGTTAGACAGATAGATAAAATTTATATGACATAATACAAGTCACATTGCTTGCAGAAAGGATTGTAATAAGTATCACATATTCTGTGAAACCTTCTCCAATATCCTTAGTCAGAATTAATTATTCCCTCATCTTGATTCCATGAATCATCACTCAGAATTTGCATTGGAATTGAAGGACCATATAACATTTTTAAAGTATATATATATATATATATATATATATATATATATATATATATATAT